>NW_027076104.1:0-222590 GCF_963932015.1 Anas acuta
AAGGAAGGCTTTGGATACAAGTGAACTCCCCAGGGGAGCCTTTACGCAGCCCCACATGCAACTGGACCCTCCGGGTTCGATTTTTCCGAGCAACCCTAAATATATCACTAGCCGGCATGGGAGAAAACTGAAAACCCGGGCCCCAGAAAACGCGTTGCAAGCCCCTTTGACCATCCAAAAGTGTCACCAAAGGAAGGCTTTGGGTACAAGTAAACTCCCCAGGGGAGCCTTTACGCAGCCCCACATGCAACTGGACCCTCCGGGTTCGCTGTTTCCGAGCATCCCTAAACATAGCCCTAGCCGGCATCGAAGACAAGTGAAAAATGAGGCCCCAGGAAATGCGTTGCGAGCCCTTAGGACCATCCAAAAGTGCCCGCAAAGGAAGGCTTTGGGTACAAGTGAACTCCCCAGGGGAGCCTTTACGCAGCCCCACATGCAACTGGACCCTTCGGGTTCGCTGTTTCCGAGCATCCCTAAACATAGCCCTAGCCAGCATCGATGACGAGTGAAAAATCAGGCCCCAGGAAATGCGTTCCGAGGCCTTTTCGCCCATCCAAAAGTTCCCGCAAAGGAAGACTTTGGGTACAAGAGAACTCCCCAGGGGAGCCTTTACGCAGCCCCACATGCAACTGGACCCTCCGGGTTCGCTGTTCCTGAGCAAACCTAAACGTAGCCCTGGCCGTCATAGGAGACGACTGAAAAATCAGGCCCCAGGAAATGCGTTGCGAGCCCCTTCGGACCATCCAAAAGTGCCCCCAAAGGAATGCTTTGGGTACATCTGAAGTTCCCAGGGGAGCCTTTACGCAGCCCCACATGCAACTGGACCCTCCGGGTTTGATTTTTCCGAGCAACCCTAAATATATCCCTAACCGGCATGGGAGAAGACTGAAAACCCGGGCCCCAGAAAACGCGTTGCAAGCCCCTTTGAACCATCCAAAAGTGTCACCAAAGGAAGGCTTTGGGTACAAGAGAACTCCCCAGGGGAGCCTTTACGCAGCCGCACATGAAACTGGAACCTACGGGTTCGCTGTTCATGAGCAAAAGTAAATGTTGCCCTAGCCGTCATCGGAGACGACTGAAAAATCAGGCCCCAGGAAATGCGTTGCAAGCCCTTTTGGACCATCCAAAAGTGCCCGCAAAGGAAGGCTTTGGGTACAAGTGATCTCCCCAGGGGAGCCTTTACATAGCCCCACATGCAACTGGACCCTCCGGGTTCGCTGTTCCTGAGCAAACCTAAACGTAGCACTAGCCGTCATCGGAGACGAGTGAAAAATCAGGCCCCAGGAAATGTGTTCCGAGGCCTTTTCGCCCATCCAAAAGTGCCCCCAAAGGAAGGCTTTGGGTACAAGTGAACTCTCCAGGGGAGCCTTTACACAGCCCCACATGCAACTGGACCCTCCGGGTTCGATTTTTCCGAGCAACCCTAAATATATCACTAGCCGGCATGGGAGAAGACTGAAAACCCGGGCCCCAGAAAACGCGTTGCAAGCCCCTTTGGACCATCCAAAAGTGTCACCAAAGGAAGGCTTTGGGTACAAGTGAACTCCCCAGGGGAGCCTTTACGCAGCCCCACATGCAACTGGACCCTCCGGGTTCGGTGTTCATGAGCAAACCTAAACGTAGCCCTAGCCGTCTTCGGAGACGACTGAAAAATCAGGCCCCAGGAAATGCGTTGCGAGCCCCTTTGGACCATCCAAAAGTGCCCGCAAAGGAAGGCTTTGGGTACAAGTGATCTCCCCAGGGGAGCCTTTACGCAGCCCCACATGCAACTGGACCGTCCGGGTTCGCTGTTTCCGAGCATCCCTAAACATAGTACTAGACGGCATCGGAGACGAGTGAAAAATCAAGCCCCAGGAAATGCGTTCCGAGGCCTTTTCGCCCATCCAAAAGTGCCCGCAAAGGAAGACTTTGGGTACAAGAGAACTCCCCAGGGGAGCCTTTACGCAGCCCCACATGCAACTGGACCCTCCGGGTTCGCTGTTCCTGAGCAAACCTAAACGTAGCCCTGGCCGTCATAGGAGACGACTGAAAAATCAGGCCCCAGGAAATGCGTTGCGAGCCCCTTTGGACCATCCAAAAGTGCCCCCAAAGGAAGGCTTTGGATACAAGTGAACTCCCCAGGGGAGCCTTTACGCAGCCCCACATGCAACTGGACCCTCCGGGTTCGATTTTTCCGAGCAACCCTAAATATATCACTAGCCGGCATGGGAGAAGACTGAAAACCCGGGCCCCAGAAAATGCGTTGCAAGCCCTTTGACCATCCAAAAGTGTCACCAAAGGAAGGCTTTGGGTACAAGTGATCTCCCCAGGGGAGCCTTTACATAGCCCCACATGCAACTGGACCCTCCGGGTTCGCTGTTCCTGAGCAAACCTAAACGTAGCACTAGCCGTCATCGGAGACGAGTGAAAAATCAGGCCCCAGGAAATGCGTTCCGAGGCCTTTTCGCCCATCCAAAAGTGCCCCCAAAGGAAGGCTTTGGGTACAAGTGAACTCTCCAGGGGAGCCTTTACACAGCCCCACATGCAACTGGACCCTCCGGGTTCGCTGTTTCCGAGCATCCCTAAACATAGTCCTAGACGGCATCGGAGACGAGTGAAAAATCAGGCCCCAGGAAATGCGTTGCAAGCCCCTTTGGACCATCCAAAAGTGCCCCCAAAGGAAGGCTTTGGGTACAAGTGATCTCCCAAGGGGAGCCTTTACGAAGCCCCACATGCAACTGGACCCTCCGGGTTCGCTGTTCCTGAGCAAACCTAAAGGAATCCCTAGCCGTCATCGGAAACGAGTGAAAAATCAGGCCCCAGGAAATGCGTTGCGAGCCCCTTTGGACCGTTCAAAAGTGTCACCAAAGGAAGGCTTTGGGTACAAGTGAACTCCCCAGGGGAGCCTTTACGCAGCCCCACATGCAACTGGACCCTTCGGCTTCGCTGTTTCCGAGCATCCCTAAACATAGCCCTAGCCAGCATCGATGACGACTGAAAAATCAGGCCCCAGGAAATGCGTTCCGAGGCCTTTTCGCCCATCCAAAAGTGCCCCCAAAGGAAGGCTTTGGGTACAAGAGAACTCCACAGGGGAGCCTTTACGCAGCCCCACATGCAACTGGACCCTCCGGGTTCGCTGTTCATGAGCAAACCTATATGTAGCCCTAGCCGTCATCGGAGACGACTGAAAAATCAGGCATCAGGAAATGCGTTGCAAGCCCCTTTGGACCATCCAAAAGTGCCCCCAAAGGAAAGCTTTGGGTACAAGAGAACTCCCCAGGGGAGCCTTTACGCAGCCCCACATGCAACTGGACCCTCCGGGTTCGCTGTTCCTAAGCAAACCTAAACGTAGCCCTAGCCGTCTTCGGAGACGAGTGAAAAATCAGGCCCCAGGAAATGCGTTGCAAGCCCTTTTCGCCCATCCAAAAGTGCCCCCAAAGGAAGGCTTTGGGTACAAGTGAACTCCAGAGGGGAGCCTTTACGCAGCCCCACATGCAACTGGACCCTCCGGGTTCGCTGTTTCCGAGCATCCCTAAACATAGACCTAGCCGGCATAGAAGACGACTGAAAAATCAGGTCCAGGAAATGCGTTGCAAGGCCTTTTCGCCCATCCAAATGTGCCCCAAAGGAAGGCTTTGGGTACAAGAGAACTCCACAGGGGAGCCTTTACGCAGCCCCACATGCAACTGGACCCTCCGGGTTCGATTTTTCCGAGCAACCCTAATTATATCCCTAACCGGCATGGGAGAAGACTGAAAACCCGGGCCCCAGAAAACGCGTTGCAAGCCCCTTTGGACCATCCAAAAGTGTCACCAAAGGAAGGCTTTGGGTACAAGAGAACTCCCCAGGGGAGCCTTTACGCAGCCGCACATGAAACTGGACCCTCCGGGTTCGCTGTTCATGAGCAAACGTAAATGTAGCCCTAGCCGTCATCGGAGACGACTGAAAAATCAGGCCCCAGGAAATGCGTTGCAAGCCCTTTTGGACCATCCAAAAGTGCCCGCAAAGGAAGGCTTTGGGTACAAGTGATCTCCCCAGGGGAGCCTTTACATAGCCCCACATGCAACTGGACCCTCCGGGTTCGCTGTTCCTGAGCAAACCTAAACGTAGCCCTAGCCGGCATCAATGACGACTGAAAAATCAGGCCCCAGGAAATGCGTTACGAGCCCTTTTCGCTCATCCAAAAGTGCCCCAAAGGAAGATTTTGGGTACAAGTGAACTCCCCAGGGGAGCCATTACGCAGACCCACATCAACTGGACCCTCCGGGTTCGCTATTTCCGAGCATCCCTAAACATAGCCCTAGACGGCATCGATGACGACTGAAAAATCAGGCCCCAGGAAATGCGTTGCGAGCCCCTTTGGACCATCCAAAAGTGTCACCAAAGGAAGGCTTTGGGTACAAGTGAACTCCCCAGGGGAGCCTTTACGCAGCCCCACATGCAACTGGACCCTCCGGGTTCGCTGTTCCTGAGCAAACCTAAACGTAGCCATAGCCGTCATCGAAGACGACTGAAAAATCAGGCCACAGGAAATGCGTTGCGAGCCCTTTTCGCCCATCCAAATGTGCCCCCAAAGGAAGACTTTGGGTACAAGTGAACTCCCCAGGGGAGCCTTTACGCAGCCCCACATGCAACTGGACCCTTCGGGTTCGCTGTTTCCGAGCATCCCTAAACATAGCCCTAGCCGGCATCGATGACGACTAAAAAATCAGGCCCCAGGAAATGCGTTGCGAGCCCTTTTCGCCCATCCAAAAGTGCCCCCAAAGGAAGGCTTTGGGTACAAGTGAACTCCACAGGGGAGCCTTTACGCAGCCCCACATGCAACTGGACCGTCCGGGTTCGCTGTTTCCGAGCATCCCTAAACATAGTCCTAGACGGCATCGGAGACGAGTGAAAAATCAAGCCCCAGGAAATGCGTTGTAAGCCCCTTTGGACCATCCAAAAGTGCCCCCAAAGGAAGGCTTTGGGTACAAGTGATCTCCCCAGGAGAGCCTTTACGAAGCCCCACATGCAACTGGACCCTCCGGGTTCGCTGTTCCTGAGCAAACCTAAAGGAAGCCCTAGCCGTCATCGGAGACGAGTGAAAAATCAGGCCCCAGGAAATGCGTTGCGAGCCCCTTTGGACCATCCAAAAGTGTAACCAAAGGAAGGCTTTGGGTACAAGTGAACTCCCCAGGGGAGCCTTTACGCAGCCCCACATGCAACTGGACCCTTCGGCTTCGCTGTTTCCGAGCATCCCTAAACATAGCCCTAGCCAGCATCGATGACGACTGAAAAATCAGGCCCCAGGAAATGCGTTCCGAGCCCTTTTCGTCCATCCAAAAGTGCCCCCAAAGGAAGGCTTTGGGTACAAGAGAACTCCCCAGGGGAGCCTTTACGCAGCCCCACATGCAACTGGACCCTCCGGGTTCGCTGTTCATGAGCAAACCTATATGTAGCCCTAGCCGTCATCGGAGACGACTGAAAAATCAGGCATCAGGAAATGCGTTGCAAGCCCCTTTGGACCATCCAAAAGTGCCCCCAAAAAAAGACTTTGGGTACAAGAGAACTCCCCAGGGGAGCCTTTACGCAGCCCCACATGCAACTGGACACTCCGGGTTCGCTGTTCCTAAGCAAACCTAAACGTAGCCCTACCCGTCATCAGAGACGAGTGAAAAATCAGGCCCCAGGAAATGCGTTGCAAGCCCTTTTCGCCCATCCAAAAGTGCCCCCAAAGGAAGGCTTTGGGTACAAGTGAACTCCAGAGGGGAGCCTTTACGCAGCCCCACATGCAACTGGACCCTCCGGGTTCGCTGTTTCCGAGCATCCCTAAACATAGCCCTAGCCGGCATAGAAGACGACTGAAAAATCAGGTCCCAGGAAATGCGTTGCAAGGCCTTTTCGCCCATCCAAATGTGCCCCCAAAGGAAGGCTTTGGGTACAAGAGAACTCCACAGGGGAGCCTTTACGCAGCCCCACATGCAACTGGACCCTCCGGGTTCGATTTTTCCGAGCAACCCTAATTATATCCCTAACCGGCATGGGAGAAGACTGAAAACCCGGGCCCCAGAAAACGCGTTGCAAGCCCCTTTGGACCATCCAAAAGTGTCACCAAAGGAAGGCTTTGGGTACAAGAGAACTCCCCAGGGGAGCCTTTACGCAGCCGCACATGAAACTGGACCCTCCGGGTTCGCTGTTCATGAGCAAACGTAAATGTAGCCCTAGCCGTCATCGGAGACGACTGAAAAATCAGGCCCCAGGAAATGCGTTGCAAGCCCTTTTGGACCATCCAAAAGTGCCCGCAAAGGAAGGCTTTGGGTACAAGTGATCTACCCAGGGGAGCCTTTACATAGCCCCACATGCAACTGGACCCTCCGGGTTCGCTGTTCCTGAGCAAACCTAAACGTAGCCCTAGCCGGCATCAATGACGACTGAAAAATCAGGCCCCAGGAAATGCGTTACGAGCCCTTTTCGCTCATCCAAAAGTGCCCCCAAAGGAAGATTTTGGGTACAAGTGAACTCCCCAGGGGAGCCATTACGCAGACCCACATCAACTGGACCCTCCGGGTTCGCTATTTCCGAGCATCCCTAAACATAGCCCTAGACGGCATCGATGACGACTGAAAAATCAGGCCCCAGGAAATGCGTTGCGAGCCCCTTTGGACCATCCAAAAGTGCCCGCAAAGGAAGGCTTTGGGTACAAGTGAACTCCCCAGGGGAGCCTTTACGCAGCCCCACATGCAACTGGACCCTCCGGGTTCGCTGTTCCTGAGCAAACCTAAACGTAGCCATAGCCGTCATCGAAGACGACTGAAAAATCAGGCCCCAGGAAATGCGTTGCGAGCCCCTTTGGACCATCCAAAAGTGCCCCCAAAGGAAGGCTTTGGGTACAAGTGAACTCCCCAGGGGAGCCTTTACGCAGCCCCACATGCAACTGGACCCTTCGGGTTCGCTGTTTCCGAGCATCCCTAAACATAGCCCTAGCCGGCATCGATGACGACTAAAAAATCAGGCCCCAGGAAATGCGTTGCGAGCCCTTTTCGCCCATCCAAAAGTGCCCCCAAAGGAAGGCTTTGGGTACAAGTGAACTCCCCAGGGGAGCCTTTACGCAGCCCCACATGCAACTGGACCCTCCGGGTTCGCTGTTTCCGAGCATCCCTAAATATAGCCCTAGCAGGCATCGATGACGACTGAAAAATCAGGCCCCAGGAAATGCGTTGCGAGCCCCTTAGGACAATCCAAAAGTGTAACCAAAGGAAGGCTTTGGGTACAAGTGAACTCCCCAGGGGAGCCTTTACGCAGCCCCACATGCAACTGGACCCTCCGGGTTCGCTGTTTCCGAGCATCCCTAAACATAGCCCTAGCCGGCATCGATGACGACTGAAAAATCAGGCCCCAGGAAATGCGTTGCGAGCCCCTTAGGACCATCCAAAAGTGCCCCCAAAGGAAGGCTTTGGGTACAAGTGATCTCCCCAGGGGAGGCTTTACACAGCCCCACATGCAACTGGACCCTCCGGGTTCGCTGTTCCTGAACAAACCTAAACGTAGCCCTAGCCGTCATCGGAGACGAGTGAAAAATCAGGCCCCAGGAAATGAGTTACGAGCCCTTTTCGCCCATCCAAAAGTGCCCCCAAAGAAAGTTTTTGGGTACAAGTGAACTCCCCAGGGGAGCCTTTACGCAGCCCCACATGCAACTGGACCCTCGGCGTTCGCTGTTTCCGAGCATCCCTAAACACAGCCCTAGACGGCATCGGAGAAGACTGAAAACCCGGGCCCCAGAAAACGCGTTACAAGCCCCTTTGGACCATCCAAAAGTGTCACCAAAGGAAGGCTTTGGGTACAAGTGAACTCCCACGGGGAGCCTTTACGCAGCCCCACATGCAACTGGACCCTCCGGGTTCGCTGTTTCCGAGCATCCCTAAACATATCCCTAGCCGTCATCGGAGACGAGTGAAAAATCAGGACCCAGGAAATGTGTTGCCAGCCCCTTCAGACCATCCAAAAGTGTCTCCAAAGGAAGGCTTTGGGTACAAGTGATCTCCCCAGGGGAGCCTTTACACAGCCCCACATGCAACTGGACCCTCCGGGTTCGCTGTTCCTGAGCAAACCTAAACGTAGCCCTAGCCGTCATCGGAGACGAGTGAAAAATCAGGCCCCAGGAAATGCGTTGCGAGCCCTTTTCGCCCATCCAAAAGTGCCCCCAAAGAAAGGCTTTGGGTACAAGTGAACTCCCCAGGGGAGCCTTTACGCAGCCCCACATGCAACTGGACCCTCCAGGTTCGCTGTTTCCGAGCATCCCTAAACACAGCCCTAGACGGCATCGGAGACGAGTGAAAAATCAGGCCCCAGGAAATGCGTTGCGAGCCCTTTTTGCCCATCCAAAAGTGCCCCCAAAGCAAGGCTTTGGGTACAAGTGAACTCCCCAGGGGAGCCTTTACGCAGCCCCACATGCAACTGGACCCTCCGGGTTCGATTTTTCCGAGCAACCCTAAATATATCACTAGCCGGCATGGGAGAAGACTGAAAACCTGGGCCCCAGAAAACGCGTTGCAAGCCCCTTTGGACCATCCAAAAGTGTCACCAAAGGAAGGCTTTGGGTACAAGTGAACTCCCCAGGGGAGCCTTTACGCAGCCCCACATGCAACTGGACCCTCCGGGTTCGCTGTTTCCGAGCATCCCTAAACATATCCCTAGCCGTCATCGAAAACGAGTGAAAAATCAGGCCACAGGAAATGCGTTGCGAGCCCTTTTCGTCCATCCAAATGTGCCCCCAAAGGAAGGCTTTGGGTACAAGTGAACTCCCCAGGGGAGACTTTACGCAGCCCCACATGCAACTGGACCCTCCGGGTTCGATTTTTCCGAGCAACCCTAAATATATCACTAGCCGGCATGGGAGAAGACTGAAAACCCGGGCCCCAGAAAACGCGTTGCAAGCCCCTTTGGACCATCCAAAAGTGTCACCAAAGGAAGGCTTTGGGTACAAGTCAACTCCCCAGGGGAGCCTCTACGCAGCCCCACATGCAACTGGACCCTCCGGGTTCGCTGTTCATGAGCAAACCTAAACGTAGCCCTAGCCGTCATCGGAGACGACTGAAAAATCAGGCCCCAGGAAATGCGTTGCGAGCCCCTTTGGACCATCCAAAAGTGCCCGCAAAGGAAGGCTTTGGGTACAAGAGAACTCCCCAGGGGAGCCTTTACGCAGCCCCACATGCAACTGGACCCTCCGGGTTCGCTGTTCCTAAGCAAACCTATACATAGCCCTAGCCGTCATCGGAGACAAGTGAAAAATCAGGCCCCAGGAAATGCGTTGCGAGCCCCTTCGGACCATCCAAAACTATCACCAAAGGAAGGCTTTGGGTACAAGTGAACTCCCCAGGGGAGCCTTTACGCAGCCCCACATGCAACTGGACCCTCCGGGTTCGATTTTTCCGAGCAACCCTAAATATATCACTAGCCGGCATGGGAGAAGACTGAAAAATCAGGCCCCAGGAAACGCGTTGCAAGCCCCTTTGGACCATCCAAAAGTGTCACCAAAGGAAGGCTTTGGGTACAAGTGAACTCCCCAGGGGAGCCTTTACGCAGCCCCACACGCAACTGAACCCTCCGGGTTCGCTGTTCATGAGCAAACCTAAACGTAGCCCTAGCCGTCATCGGAGACGACTGAAAAATCAGGCAACAGGAAATGCTTTGCAAGCATCTTTGGACCATCCAAAAGTGCCCGCAAAGGAAGGCTTTGGGTACAAGTGATCTCCCCAGGGGAGCCTTTACACAGCCCCACATGCAACTGGACCCTCCGGGTTCGCTGTTCCTGAGCAAACCTAAACGTAGCCCTAGCCGTCATCGGAGACGACTGAAAAATCAGGCCCCAGGAAATGCGTTGCGAGCCCTTTTCGCCCATACAAAAGTGTCACCAAAGGAAGGCTTTGGGTACATCTGAAGTTCCCAGGGGAGCCTTTACGCAGCCCCACATGCAACTGGACCCTCCGGGTTCGCTGTTTCCGAGCATCCCTAAACATACCCCTAGCCGGCATCGGAGACGAGTGAAAAATCAGGCCCCAGGAAATGCGTTGCGAGCCCTTTTCGCCCATCCAAAAGTGCCCGCAAATTAAGGCTTTGGGTACAAGTGAACTCCCCAGTGGAGCCTTTACGGAGCCCCACATGCAACTGGACCCTCCGGGTTCGCTGTTTCCGAGCATCCCTAAACATAGCCCTAGCCGGCATCGATGATGAGTGAAAAATCAGGCCCCAGGAAATGCGTTGCGAGCCCCTTAGGACCATCCAAAAGTGCCCGCAAAGGAAGGCTTTGGGTACAAGTGATCTCCCCAGGGGAGCCTTTACACAGCCCCACATGCAACTGGACCCTCCGGGTTCGCTGTTCCTGAGCAAATCTAAACGTAGCCCTAGCCGTCATCGGAAACGAGTGAAAAATCAGGCCCCAGGAAATGCGTTGCGAGCCCTTTTCGCCCATCCAAAAGAGCCCCCAAAGAAAGGCTTTGGATACAAGTGAACTCACCAGGGGAGCCTTTACGCAGCCCCACATGCAACTGGACCCTCCGGGTTCGCTGTTTCCGAGCATCCCTAAACACAGCCCTAGACGGCATCGGAGACGTGTGAAAAATCAGGCCCCAGGAAATGCGTTGCGAGCCCTTTTCGTCCATCCAAAAGTGCCCCCAAAGGAAGGCTTTGGGTACAAGTGATCTCCCCAGGGGAGCCTTTACGCAGCCCCACATGCAACTGGACCCTCCGGGTTCGATTTTTCCGAGCAACCCTAAATATATCACTAGCCGGCATGGGAGAAGACTGAAAAACCTGGCCCCAGAAAACGCGTTGCAAGCCCCTTTGGACCATCCAAAAGTGTCACCAAAGGAAGGCTTTGGGTACAAGTGAACTCCCCAGGGGAGCCTTTACGCAGCCCCACATGCAACTGGACCCTCCGGGTTCGCTGTTCATGAGCAAACCTAAACGTAGCCCTAGCCGGCATCGAAGTCGACTGAAAAATCAGGCCCCAGGAAATGCGTTGCGAGCCCCTTTGGACCATCCAAAAGTGCCCGCAAAGGAAGGCTTTGGGTACAAGTGAACTCCCCAGGGGAGCCTTTACGCAGCCCCACATGCAACTGGACCCTCCGGGTTCGATTTTTCCGAGCAATACTAAATATATCCCTAGCCGGCATGGGAGAAGACTGAAAACCCGGGCCCCAGAAAACGCGTTGCAAGCCCCTTTGGACCATCCAAAAGTGTCACCAAAGGAAGGCTTTGGGTACAAGTGAACTCCACAGGGGAGCCTTTACGCAGCCCCACATGCAACTGGACCCTCCGGATTCGCTGTTCATGAGCAAACCTAAACGTAGCCCTAGCCGTCATCGGAGACGACTGAAAAATCAGGCCCCAGGAAATGCGTTGCGAGCCCTTTTCGCTCATCCAAAAGTGCCCCCAAAGGAAGGCTTTGGGTACAAGTGAACTCCCCAGGGGAGCCTTTACGCAGCCCCACATCAACTGGACCCTCCGTGTTCGCTATTTCCGAGCATCCCTAAACATAGCCCTAGCCGGCATCGATGACGACTGAAAAATCAGGCCCCAGGAAATGCGTTGCGAGCCCTTTTCGCTCATCCAAAAGTGCCCCCAAAGGAAGGCTTTGGGTACAAGTGAACTCCCCAGGGGAGCCTTTATGCAGCCCCACATGCAACTGGACCCTCCGGGTTCGATTTTTCCGAGCAACCCTAAATATATCACTAGCCGGCATTGGAGAAGACTGAAAACCCGGGCCCCAGAAAACGCGTTGCAAGCCCCTTTGGACCATCCAAAAGTGCCCCCAAAGGAAGACTTTGGGTACAAGAGAACTCCCCAGGGGAGCCTTTACGCAGCCCCACATGCAACTGGACCCTCCGGGTCTGCTGTTTCCGAGCATCCCTAAACATAGCCCTAGACGGCTTCGAAGACGACTGAAAAATCAGGCCCCAGGAAATGCGTTGCGAGCCCTTTTCGCCCATCCAAAAGTGCCCCCAAAGGAAGGCTTTGGGTACAAGTGATCTCCCCAGGGGAGCCTTTACGCAGCCCCACATGCAACCGGACCCTCCGGGTTCGCTGTTCCTGAACAAACCTAAACGTAGCCCTAGCCGTCTTCGGAGACGAGTGAAAAATCAGGCCCCAGGAAATGCGTTGTGAGCCCTTTTCGCCCATCCAAATGTGCCCCCAAAGGAAGGCTTTGGGTACAAGTGAACTCCCCAGGGGAGCCTTTACGCAGCCCCACATGCAACTGGACCCTCCGGGTTCGCTGTTCATGAGCAAACCTAAACGTAGCCATAGCCGGCATCGAAGTCGACTGAAAAATCAGGCCCCAGGAAATGCGTTGTGAGCCCCTTTGGACCATCCAAAAGTGCCCGCAAAGGAAGGCTTTGGGTACAAGTGAACTCCCCAGGGGAGCCTTTACGCAGCCCCACATGCAACTGGACCCTCCGGGTTCGATTTTTCCGAGCAATACTAAATATATCCCTAGCCGGCATGGGAGAAGACTGAAAACCCGGGCCCCAGAAAACGCGTTGCAAGCCCCTTTGGACCATCCAAAAGTGTCACCAAAGGAAGGCTTTGGGTACAAGTCAACTCCCCAGGGGAGCCTTTACGCAGCCCCACATGCAACTGGACCCTCCGGGTTCGCTGTTCATGAGCAAAGCTAAACGTAGCCCTAGCCGTCATCGGAGACGACTGAAAAATCAGGCCACAGGAAATGCGTTGCGAGCCCTTTTCGCCCATAAAAAAGTGTCACCAAAGGAAGGCTTTGGGTACATCTGAAGTTCCCAGGGGAGCCTTTACGCAGCCCCACATGCAACTGGACCCTCCGGGTTCGCTGTTTCCGAGCATCCCTAAACATAGCCCTAGCCGTCATCGGAGACGAGTGAAAAATCAGGCCCCAGGAAATGCGTTGCGAGCCCTTTTTGCCCATCCAAAAGTGCCCGCAAAGGAAGGCTTTGGGTACAAGTGAACTCCCCAGGGGAGCCTTTATGCAGCCCCACATGCAACTGGACCCTCCGGGTTCGATTTTATCCGAGCAACCCTAAATATATCAC
Organism: Anas acuta; assembly: GCF_963932015.1. Classification (NCBI taxonomy): domain Eukaryota; kingdom Metazoa; phylum Chordata; class Aves; order Anseriformes; family Anatidae; genus Anas; species Anas acuta. The sequence continues at coordinate 13,020 of NW_027076104.1, forward strand.
TAGCCGGCATGGGAGAAGACTGAAAACCCGGGCCCCAGAAAACGCGTTGCGAGCCCTTTTCGCTCATCCAAAAGTGCCCCCAAAGGAAGGCTTTGGGTACAAGTGAACTCCCCAGGGGAGCCTTTATGCAGCCCCACATGCAACTGGACCCTCCGGGTTCGATTTTTCCGAGCAACACTAAATATATCACTAGCCGGCATGGGAGAAGACTGAAAACCCGGGCCCCAGAAAACGCGTTGCAAGCCCCTTTGGACCATCCAAATGTGTCACCAAAGGAAGGCTTTGGGTACAAGTGAACTCCCCAGGGGAGCCTTTACACAGCCCCACATGCAACTGGACCCTCCGGGTTCGCTGTTCATGAGCAAAGATAAACGTAGCCCTAGCCGTCATCGGAGACGACTGAAAAATCAGGCTCCAGGAAATGCGTTGCAAGCCCCCTTGGACCATCAAAAACTGCCCGCAAAGGAAGACTTTGGGTACAAGAGAACTACCCAGGGGAGCCTTTACGCAGCCCCACATGCAACTGGACCCTCCGGGTCTGCTGTTTCCGAGCATCCCTAAACATAGCCCTAGACGGCTTCGAAGACGACTGAAAAATCAGGCCCCAGGAAATGCGTTGCGAGCCCTTTTCGCCCATCCAAAAGTGCCCCCAAAGAAAGGCTTTGGGTACAAGTGAACTCCCCAGGGGAGCCTTTACGCAGCCCCACATGCAACTGGACCCTCCGGGTTCGCTGTTTCCGAGCATCCCTAAACATAGCCCTAGCCGGCATCGAAGACGACTGAAAAATCAGGCCCCAGGAAATGCGTTGCGAGCCCTTTTCGTCCATCCAAAAGTGCCCAAAAAGGAAGGCTTTGGGTACAAGTGAACTCCCCAGGGGAGCCTTTACGCAGCCCCACATGCAACTGGACCCTCCGGGTTCGATTTTTCCGAGCAATACTAAATATATCCCTAGCCGGCATGGGAGAAGACTGAAAACCCGGGCCCCAGAAAACTCGTTGCAAGCCCCTTTGGACCATCCAAAAGTGTCACCAAAGGAAGGCTTTGGGTACAAGAGAACTCCCCAGGGGAGCCTTTACGCAGCCCCACATGCAACTGGACTCTTCTGGTTCGCTGTTCATGAGCAAACCTAAACGTAGCCCTACCCGTCATCAGAGACGACTGAAAAATCAGGCCCCAGGAAATGCGTTGCAAGCCCCTTTGGACCATCCAAAAGTGTCACCAAAGGAAGGCTTTGGGTACAAGTGATCTCCCCAGGGGAGCCTTTACGCAGCCCCACATGCAACTGGACCCTCCGGGTTCGCTGTTCCTAAACAAACCTAAACGTAGCCCTAGCCGTCTTCGGAGACGAGTGAAAAATCAGGCCCCAGGAAATGCGTTGCGAGCCCTTTTCGCCCATCCAAATGTGCCCCCAAAGGAAGACTTTGGGTACAAGTGAACTCCCCAGGGGAGCCTTTACGCAGCCCCACATGCAACTGGACCCTCCGGGTTCGCTGTTCCTGAACAAACCTAAACGTATCCCTAGCCGTCTTCGGAGACGAGTGAAAAATCAGGCCCCAGGAAATGCGTTCCGAGCCCTTTTCGCCCATCCAAAAGTGCCCCCAAAGGAAGGCTTTGGGTACAAGTGAACTCCCCAGGGGAGCCTTTACGCAGCCCCACATGCAACTGGACCCTCCGGGTTCGCTGTTCCTGAACAAACCTAAACGTATCCCTAGCCGTCTTCGGAGACGAGTGAAAAATCAGGCCCCAGGAAAGGCGTTCCGAGCCCTCTTCGCCCATCCAAAAGTGCCCCCAAAGAAAGGCTTTGGGTACAAGTGAACTCCCCAGGGGAGCCTTTAAGCAGCCCCACATGCAACTGGACCCTTCGGGTTCGCTGTTTCTGAGCATCCCTAAACATAGCCCTAGCCGGCAATGAAGACAAGTGAAAAATCAGGCCCCAGGAAATGTGTTGCCAGCCCCTTCAGACCATCCAAAAGTGTCACCAAAGGAAGGCTTTGGGTACAAGTGAACTCCCCAGGGGAGCCTTTACGCAGCCCCACATGCAACTGGACCCTCCGGGTTCGCTGTTCATGAGCAAACCTAAACGTAGCCCTAGCCGTCATCGGAGACGACTGAAAAATCAGGCCCCAGGAAATGCGTTCCGAGGCCTTTTCGCCCATCCAAATGTGCCCCCAAAGGAAGACTTTGGGTACAAGTGAACTCCCCAGGGGAGCCTTTACGCAGCCCCACATGCAACTGGACCCTCCGGGTTCGCTGTTTCCGAGCATCCCTAAACATAGCCCTAGAGGGCATCGAAGACGACTGAAAAATCAGGCCCCAGGAAATGCGTTGCGAGCCCTTTTTTGTCCATTCAAAAGTGCCCCCAAAGGAAGGCTTTGGGTACAAGAGAACTCCCCAGGGTAGCCTTTACGCAGCCCCACATGCAACTGGACCCTCCGGGTTCGCTGTTTCCGAGCATCCCTAAACATAGCACTAGCCGGCATCGAAGACAAGTGAAAAATCAGGACCCAGGAAATGTGTTGCCAGCCCCTTCAGACCATCCAAAAGTGCCCCCAAAGGAAGACTTTGGGTACAAGTGATCTCCCCAGGGGAGCCTTTACGCAGCCCCACATGCAACTGGACCCTCCGGGTTCGCTGTTCCTGAGCAAAACTAAAGGCAGCCCTAGCCGTCATCGGAGACGAGTGAAAAATCAGGCCCCAGGAAAAGCGTTGCAAGCCCCTTTGGCCCATCCAAGAGTGTCACCAAAGGAAGGCTTTGGGTACAAGAGAACTCCCCAGGGGAGCCTTTACGCAGCCCCACATGCAACTGGACCCTCCGGGTTCGCTGTTTCCGAGCATCCCTAAACATAGCCCTAGCCGGCATCGAAGACGACTGAAAAATCAGGCCCCAGGAAATGCATTGCGAGCCCTTTTCGCCCATCCAAAAGTGCCCCCAAAGAAAGGCTTTGGGTACAAGTGAACTCCCCAGGGGAGCCTTTACGCAGCCCCACATGCAACTGGACCCTCCAGGTTCGCTCTTCCTGAGCAAACCTAAACATAATCCTAGACGGCTTCGAAGACGACTGAAAAATCAGGCCCCAGGAAATGCGTTGCGAGCCCTTTTCGCCCTTCCAAAAGTGCCCCCAAAGGAAGGCTTTGGGTACAAATGAACTCCCCAGGGGAGCCTTTACGCAGCCCCACATGCAACTTGACCCTCCGGGTTCGCTGTTTCCGAGCATCCCTATACATAGCCCTATCCGGCATCGATGTCGACTGAAAAATCAGGCCCCAGGAAATGCGTTACGAGCCTTTTTCGCCCATCCAAAAGTGCCCCCAAAGGAAGGCTTTGGGTACAAGAGAACTCCCCAGGGGAGCCTTTACGCAGCCCCACATGCAACTGGACCCTCCGGGTTCGATTTTTCCGAGCAATCCTCAATATATCACTAGCCGGCATGGGAGAAGACTGAAAACCCGGGCCCCAGGAAACGCGTTTCAAGCCCCTTTGGACCATCCAAAAGTGTCACCACAGGAAGGCTTTGGGTACAAGAGAACTCCCCAGGGGAGCCTTTACGCAGCCCCACATGCAACTGGACCCTCCGGGTTCGCTGTTTCCGAGCATCCCTAAACATAGTCCTAGAAGGCATCGAAGACAAGTGAAAAATCAGGCCCCAGGAAAAGCGTTGCGAGCCCTTTTCGTCCATCCAAAAGTGCCCCTAAAGGAAGACTTTGGGTACAACTGAACTCCCCAGGGGAGTCTTTACGCAGCCCCACATGCAACTGGACCCTCCGGGTTCGCTGTTCCTAAACAAACCTAAACGTACCCCTAGCCGTCTTCGGAGACGAGTGAAAAATCAGGCCACAGGAAATGCGTTGCGAGCCCTTTTCGCCCATCCAAATGTGCCCCCAAAGGAAGACTTTGGGTACAAGTGAACTCCCCAGGGGAGCCTTTACGCAGCCCCACATGCAACTGGACCCTCCGGGTTCGCTGTTTCCGAGCATCCCTAAACATAGCCCTAGACGGCTTCGAAGACGACTGAAAAATCAGGCCCCAGGAAATGCGTTGCGAGCCCTTTTCGCCCATCCAAATGTGCCCCCAAAGGAAGGCTTTGGGTACAAGTGAACTCCCCAGGGGAGCCTTTACGCAGCCCCACATGCAACTGGACCCTCCGGGTTCGCTGTTTCCGAGCATCCCTAAACATAGCCCTAGCCGGCATCGAAGACGACTGAAAAATCAGGCCCCAGGAAATGCGTTGCGAGCCCTTTTCGTCCATGCAAAAGTGCCCCCAAAGGAAGGCTTTGGGTACAAGTGAACTCCCCAGGGGAGCCTTTACGCAGCCCCACATGCAACTGGACCCTCCGGGTTCGATTTTTCCGAGCAACCCTAAATATATCACTAGCCGGCATGGGAGAAGACTGAAAACCCGGGCCCCCGAAAACGCGTTGCAAGCCCCTTTGGACCATCCAAAAGTGTCACCAAAGGAAGGCTTTGGGTACAAGTGAACTCCCCAGGGGAGCCTTTACGCAGCCCCACATGCAACTGGACCCTCCGGGTTCGCTGTTCCTGAACAAACCTAAACGTAGCCCTAGCCGTCTTCGGAGACGAGTGAAAAATCAGGCCACAGGAAATGCGTTGCGAGCCCTTTTCGCCCATCCAAAAGTGCCCCCAAAGAAAGGCTTTGGGTACAAGTGAACTCCCCAGGGCAGCCTTTACGCAGCCCCACATGCAACTGGACCCTCCGGGTTCGCTGTTTCCGAGCATCCCTAAACATAGCCCTAGCCGGCATCGAAGACGACTGAAAAATCAGGCCCCAGGAAATGCATTGCGAGCCCTTTTCGCCCATCCAAAAGTGCCCCCAAAGGAAGGCTTTGGGTACAAGAGAACTCCCCAGGGGAGCCTTTACGCAGCCCCACATGCAACTGGACCCTCCGGGTTCGCTGTTCCTGAACAAACCTAAACGTATCCCTAGCCGTCTTCGGAGACGAGTGAAAAATCAGGCCCCAGGAAATGCGTTCCGAGCCCTCTTCGCCCATCCAAAAGTGCCCCCAAAGAAAGGCTTTGGGTACAAGTGAACTCCCCAGGGGAGCCTTTAAGCAGCCCCACATGCAACTGGACCCTTCGGGATCGCTGTTTCCGAGCATCCCTAAACATAGCCCTAGCCGGCATCGATGACGACTGAAAAATCAGGCCCCAGGAAATGTGTTGCCAGCCCCTTCAGACCATCCAAAAGTGCCCCCAAAGGAAGGCTTTGGGTACAAGTGAACTCCCCAGGGGAGCCTTTACGCAGCCCCACATGCAACTGGACCCTCCGGGTTCGCTGTTCCTGAGCAAATCTAAAGGTAGCCCTAGCCGTCATCGGAGACGACTGAAAAATCAGGCCCCAGGAAAAGGGTTCCGAGGCCTTTTCGCCCATCCAAAAGTGTCACCAAAGGAAGGCTTTGGGTACAAGAGAACTCCCCAGGGGAGCCTTTACGCAGCCCCACATGCAACTGGACACTCCTGGTTTGCTGTTTCCGAGCATCCCTAAACATTGTCCTAGAAGGCATCGAAGACGAGTGAAAAATCAGGCCACAGGAAATGCGTTGCAAGCCCCTTGGGACCATCCAAAAGTGCCCCCAAAGGAAGGCTTTGGGTACAAGTGAACTCCCCAGGGGAGCCTTTACGCAGCCCCACATGCAACTGGACCCTCCGGGTTCGATTTTTCCGAGCAATTCTAAATATATCCCTAGCGGGCATGGGAGAAGACTGAAAACCCGGGCCCCAGAAAACGCGTTGCAAGCCCCTTTGGACCATCCAAAAGTGTCACCAAAGGAAGGCTTTGGGTACAAGAGAACTCCCCAGGGGAGCCTTTACGCAGCCCCACATGCAACTGGACCCTCCGGGTTCGCTGTTCCTGAACAAACCTATACGTATCCCTAGCCGTCTTCGGAGACGAGTAAAAAATCAGGCCACAGGAAATGCGTTGCGAGCCCTTTTCGCCCATCCAAATGTGCCCCCAAAGGAAGACTTTGGGTACAAGTGAACTCCCCAGGGCAGCCTTTACGCAGCCCCACATGCAACTGGACCCTCCGGGTTCGCTGTTTCCGAGCATCCCTAAACATAGCCCTAGCCGTCATCGGAGACGACTGAAAAATCAGGCCCCAGGAAATGCGTTCCGAGCCCTTTTCGCCCATCCAAAAGTGCCCCCAAAGAAATGCTTTGGGTACAAGTGAACTCCCCAGGGGAGCCTTTAAGCAGCCCCACATGCAACTGGACCCTTCGGGTTCGCTGTTTCCGAGCATCCCTAAACATAGCCCTAGCCGGCAAAGAAGACAAGTGAAAAATCAGGCCCCAGGAAATGTGTTGCCAGCCCCTTTGGACCATCCAAAAGTGCCCCCAAAGGAAGGCTTTGGATACAAGTGAACTCCCCAGGGGAGCCTTTACGCAGCCCCACATGCAACTGGACCCTCCGGGTTCGCTGTTCATGAGCAAATCTAAAGGTAGCCCTAGCCGTCATCGGAGACGAGTGAAAAATCAGGCCCCAGGAAAAGCGTTCCGAGGCCTTTTCGCCCATCCAAATGTGCCCCCAAAGGAAGGCTTTGGGTACAAGAGAACTCCCCAGGGGAGCCTTTACGCAGCCCCACATGCAACTGGACCCTCCTGGTTTGCTGTTTCCGAGCATCCCTAAACATTGTCCTAGAAGGCATCGAAGACGAGTAAAAAATCAGGCCCCAGGAAATGCGTGTCAAGCCCCTTTGGACCATCCAAAAGTGCCCGCAAAGGAAGGCTTTGGGTACAAGTGAACTCCCCAGGGGAGCCTTTACGCAGCCCCACATGCAACTGGACCCTCCGGGTTCTCTGTTTCCGAGCATCCCAAAACATAGCCCTAGCCGGCATCGAAGTCGACTGAAAAATCAGGCCCCAGGAAATGCGTTGCGAGCCATTTTCGTCCATCCAAAAGTGCCCCCAAAGGAAGGCTTTGGGTACAAGTGAACTCCCCAGGGGAGCCTTTACGCAGCCCCACATGCAACTGGACCCTCCGGGTTCGATTTTTCCGAGCAACCCTAAATATATCACTAGCCGGCATGGGAGAGGACTGAAAACCCGGGCCCCAGAAAACGCGTTGCAAGCCCCTTTGGACCATCCAAAAGTGTCACCAAAGGAAGGCTTTGGGTACAAGTGAACTCCCCAGGGGAGCCTTTACGCAGCCCCACATGCAACTGGACCCTCCGGGTTCGCTGTTCCTGAACAAACCTAAACGTAGCCCTAGCCGTCTTCGGAGACGAGTGAAAAATCAGGCCACAGGAAATGCGTTGCGAGCCCTTTTCGCCCATCCAAATGTGCCCCCAAAGGAAGGCTTTGGGTACAAGTGAACTCCCCAGGGCAGCCTTTACGCAGCCCCACATGCAACTGGACCCTCCGGGTTCGCTGTTTCCGAGCATCCCTAAACATAGCCCTAGCGGGCATCGAAGTAGACTGAAAAATCAGGCCCCAGGAAATGCATTGCGAGCCCTTTTCGCCCATCCAAAAGTGCCCCCAAAGGAAGGATTTGGGTACAAGAGAACTCCCCAGGGGAGCCTTTACGCAGCCCCACATGCAACTGGACCCTCCGGGTTCGCTGTTCCTAAGCAAACCTAAACGTATCCCTAGCCGTCTTCGGAGACGAGTGAAAAATCAGGCCCCAGGAAATGCGTTCCGAGCCCTCTTCGCCCATCCAAAAGTGCCCCCAAAGAAAGGCTTTGGGTACAAGTGAACTCCCCAGGGAAGCCTTTAAGCAGCCCCACATGCAACTGGACCCTTCGGGTTCGCTGTTTCCGAGCATCCCTAAACATAGCCCTAGCCGGCATCGATGACGACTGAAAAATCAGGCCCCAGGAAATGTGTTGCCAGCCCCTTCAGACCATCCAAAAGTGCCCCCAAAGGAAGGCTTTGGGTACAAGTGAACTCCCCAGGGGAGCCTTTACGCAGCCCCACATGCAACTGGACCCTCCGGGTTCGCTGTTCCTGAGCAAATCTAAAGGTAGCCCTAGCCGTCATCGGAGACGAGTGAAAAATCAGGCCCCAGGAAAAGGGTTCCGAGGCCTTTTCGCCCATCCAAAAGTGCCCCCAAAGGAAGGCTTTGGGTACAAGAGAACTCCCCAGGGGAGCCTTTACGCAGCCCCACATGCAACTGGACCCTCCTGGTTTGCTGTTTCCGAGCATCCCTAAACATTGTCCTAGAAGGCATCGAAGACGAGTGAAAAATCAGGCCCCAGGAAATGCGTTGCAAGCCCCTTGGGACCATCCAAAAGTGCCCCCAAAGGAAGGCTTTGGGTACAAGTGAACTCCCCAGGGGAGCCTTTACGCAGCCCCACATGCAACTGGACCCTCCGGGTTCGATTTTTCCGAGCAATTCTAAATATATCCCTAGCGGGCATGGGAGAAGACTGAAAACCCGGGCCCCAGAAAACGCGTTGCAAGCCCCTTTGGACCATCCAAAAGTGTCACCAAAGGAAGGCTTTGGGTACAAGAGAACTCCCCAGGGGAGCCTTTACGCAGCCCCACATGCAACTGGACCCTCCGGGTTCGCTGTTCCTGAACAAACCTATACGTATCCCTAGCCGTCTTCGGAGACGAGTGAAAAATCAGGCCACAGGAAATGCGTTGCGAGCCCTTTTCGCCCATCCAAATGTGCCCCCAAAGGAAGACTTTGGGTACAAGTGAACTCCCCAGGGCAGCCTTTACGCAGCCCCACATGCAACTGGACCCTCCGGGTTCGCTGTTTCCGAGCATCCCTAAACATAGCCCTAGCCGTCATCGGAGACGACTGAAAAATGAGGCCCCAGGAAATGCGTTCCGAGCCCTTTTCGCCCATCCAAAAGTGCCCCCAAAGAAAGGCTTTGGGTACAAGTGAACTCCCCAGGGGAGCCTTTAAGCAGCCCCACATGCAACTGGACCCTTCGGGTTCGCTGTTTCCGAGCATCCCTAAACATACCCCTAGCCGGCAAAGAAGACAAGTGAAAAATCAGGCCCCAGGAAATGTGTTGCCAGCCCCTTTGGACCATCCAAAAGTGCCCCCAAAGGAAGGCTTTGGATACAAGTGAACTCCCCAGGGGAGCCTTTACGCAGCCCCACATGCAACTGGACCCTCCGGGTTCGCTGTTCATGAGCAAATCTAAAGGTAGCCCTAGCCGTCATCGGAGACGAGTGAAAAATCAGGCCCCAGGAAAAGCGTTCCGAGGCCTTTTCGCCCATCCAAATGTGCCCCCAAAGGAAGGCTTTGGGTACAAGAGAACTCCCCAGGGGAGCCTTTACGCAGCCCCACATGCAACTGGACCCTCCTGGTTTGCTGTTTCCGAGCATCCCTAAACATTGTCCTAGAAGGCATCGGAGACGACTGAAAAATCAGGCCCCAGGAAATGCGTTGCAAGCCCCTTTGGACCATCCAAAAGTGCCCGCAAAGGAAGGCTTTGGGTACAAGTGAACTCCACAGGGGAGCCTTTACGCAGCCCCACATGCAACTGGACCCTCCGGGTTTGCTGTTTCCGAGCATTCCTAAACATAGCCCTAGACGGCTTCGAAGACGAGTGAAAAATCAGGCCCCAGGAAATGCGTTGCGAGCCCTTTTCGCCCATCCAAAAGTGCCCCCAAAGGAAGGCTTTGGGTACAAGTGATCTCCCCAGGGGAGCCTTTACGCAGCCCCACATGCAACTGGACCCTTCGGGTTCGATTTTTCCGAGCAACCCTAAATATATCACTAGTCGGCATGGGAGAAGACTGAAAACCCGGGCCCCAGAAAACGCGTTGCAAGCCCCTTTGGACCATCCAAAAGTGTCACCAAAGGAAGGATTTGGGTACAAGTGAACTCCCCAGGGGAGCCCTTACACAGCCCCACATGCAACTGGACCCTCCGTGTTTGCTGTTTCCGAGCATCCCTAAACATAGTCCTAGAAGGCATCGAAGACGACTGAAAAATCAGGCCCCAGGAAATGCGTTGCGAGCCCTTTTCGCCCATCCAAATGTGCCCCCAAAGGAAGGCTTTGGGTACAAGTGAACTCCCCAGGGGAGCCTTTACGCAGCCCCACATGCAACTGGACCCTCCGGGTTCGCTGTTTCCGAGCATCCCTAAACATAGCCCTAGCCGGCATCGAAGACGACTGAAAAATCAGGCCCCAGGAAATGCGTTGTGAGCCCTTTTCGTCCATCCAAAAGTGCCCCCAAAGGAAGGCTTTGGGTACAAGTGAACTCCCCAGGGGAGCCTTTACGCAGCCCCACATGCAACTGGACCCTCCGGGTTCGCTGTTTCCGAGCATCCCTAAACATAGCCCTAGCCGGCAAAGAAGACAAGTGAAAAATCAGGACCCAGGAAATGTGTTGCCAGCCCCTTCAGACCATCCAAAAGTGTCTCCAAAGGAAGGCTTTGGGTACAAGTGATCTCCCCAGGGGAGCCTTTACGCAGCCCCACATGCAACTGGACCCTCCGGGTTCGCTGTTCCTGAGCAAATCTAAAGGTAGCCCTAGCCGTCATCGGAGACGAGTGAAAAATCAGGCCCCAGGAAAAGCGTTCCGAGGCCTTTTCGCCCATCCAATTGTGCCCCCAAAGGAAGGCTTTGGGTACAAGAGAACTCCCCAGGGGAGCCTTTACACAGCCCCACATGCAACTGGACCCTCCGGGTTCGCTGTTTCCGAGCATCCCTAAACATAGTCCTAGAAGGCATCGAAGACAAGTGAAAAATCAGGCCCCAGGAAATGCGTTGCAAGCCCCTTTTCGTCCATCCAAAAGTGCCCCCAAAGGAAGGCTTTGGGTACAAGTGATCTCCCCAGGGGAGCCTTTACGCAGCCCCACATGCAACTGGACCCTCCGGGTTCGCTGTTCCTGAACAAACCTAAACGTAGCCCTAGCCGTCTTCGGAGACGACTGAAAAATCAGGCCCCAGGAAATGCGTTGCGAGCCCTTTTCGCCCATCCAAATGTGCCCCCAAAGGAAGGCTTTGGGTACAAGTGAACTCCCCAGGGGAGCCTTTACGCAGCCCCACATGCAACTGGACCCTCCGGGTTCGCTGTTTCCGAGCATCCCTAAATATAGCCATAGCCGTCATCGAAGACGACTGAAAAATGAGGCCCCAGGAAATGCGTTCCGAGCCCATTAGGACCATCCAAAAGTGCCCCCAAAGGAAGGCTTTGGGTACAAGTGAACTCCCCAGGGGAGCCTTTACGCAGCCCCACATGCAACTGGACCCTCCGGGTTCGCTGTTCCTGAGCAAATCTAAAGGTAGCCCTAGCCGTCATCGGAGACGACTGAAAAATGAGGCCCCAGGAAATGCGTTCCGAGCCTTTTTCGTCCATCCAAAAGTGCCCCCAAAGGAAGGCTTTGGGTACAAGTGAACTCCCCAGGGGAGCCTTTACGCAGCCCCACATGCAACTGGACCCTCCGGGTTCGCTGTTTCCGAGCATCCCTAAACATAGCCCTAGCCGGCATCGAAGACGACTGAAAAATCAGGCCCCAGGAAATGCGTTGCGAGCCCTTTTCGCCCATCCAAAAGTGCCCCCAAAGGAAGGCTTTGGGTACAAGTGAACTCCCCAGGGGAGCCTTTACGCAGCCCCACATGCAACTGGACCCTCCGGGTTCGCTGTTTCCGAGCATCCCTAAACATATCCCTAGACGGCATAGAAGACGACTGAAAAATCAGGCCCCAGGAAATGCGTTGTGAGCCCTTTTCGCCCATCCAAAAGTGCCCCCAAAGGAAGGCTTTGGGTACAACTGAACTCCCCAGGGGAGCCTTTACGCAGCCCCACATGCAACTGGACCCTTCGGGTTCGATTTTTCCGAGCAATCCTAAATATATCCCTAGCTGGCATGGGAGAAGACTGAAAACCCAGGCCCCAGAAAACGCGTTGCAAGCCCCTTTGGACCATCCAAAAGTGTCACCAAAGGAAGGCTTTGGGTACAAGAGAACTCTCCAGGGGAGCCTTTACGCAGCCCCACATGCAACTGGACCCTCCGGGTTCGCTGTTCATGAGCAAACCTAAACGTAGCCCTAGCCGTCATCGGAGACGACTGAAAAATCAGGCCCCAGGAAATGCGTTGCGAGTCCTTTTCGCCCATCCAAAAGTGCCCCCAAAGGAAGGCTTTGGGTACAAGTGATCTCCCCAGGGGAGCCTTTACGCAGCCCCACATGCAACTGGACCCTCCGGGTTTGCTGTTTCCGAGCATCCCTAAACATAGTCCTAGAAGGCATCGAAGACAAGTGAAAAATCAGGCCCCAGGAAATGCGTTGCAAGCCCCTTTTCGTCCATCCAAAAGTGCCCCCAAAGCAAGGCTTTGGGTACAAGTGATCTCCCCAGGGGAGCCTTTACGCAGCCCCACATGCAACTGGACCCTCCGGGTTCGCTGTTTCCGAGCATCCCTAAATATAGCCATAGCCGTCATCGAAGACGACTGAAAAATGAGGCCCCAGGAAATGCGTTCCGAGCCCATTAGGACCATCCAAAAGTGCCCCCAAAGGAAGGCTTTGGGTACAAGTGAACTCCCCAGGGGAGCCTTTACGCAGCCCCACATGCAACTGGACCCTCCGGGTTCGCTGTTCCTGAGCAAATCTAAAGGTAGCCCTAGCCGTCATCGGAGACGACTGAAAAATGAGGCCCCAGGAAATGCGTTCCGAGCCTTTTTCGTCCATCCAAAAGTGCCCCCAAAGGAAGGCTTTGGGTACAAGTGAACTCCCCAGGGGAGCCTTTACGCAGCCCCACATGCAACTGGACCCTCCGGGTTCGCTGTTTCCGAGCATCCCTAAACATAGCCCTAGACGGCTTCGAAGACGAGTGAAAAATCAGGCCACAGGAAATGCGTTGCGAGCCCTTTTCGCCCATCCAAATGTGCCCCCAAAGGAAGGCTTTGGGTACAAGTGAACTCCCCAGGGGAGCCTTTACGCAGCCCCACATGCAACTGGACCCTCCGGGTTCGCTGTTTCCGAGCATCCCTAAACATATCCCTAGACGGCATAGAAGACGACTGAAAAATCAGGCCCCAGGAAATGCGTTGTGAGCCCTTTTCGTCCATCCAAAAGTGCCCCCAAAGGAAGGCTTTGGGTACAAGTGAACTCCCCAGGGGAGCCTTTACGCAGCCCCACATGCAACTGGACCCTTCGGGTTCGATTTTTGCGAGCAATCCTAAACATAGCCCTAGCCGGCATCGAAGACGACTGAAAAATCAGGCCCCAGGAAATGCATTGCGAGCCCTTTTCGCCCATCCAAAAGTGCCCCCAAAGGAAGGCTTTGGGTACAAGAGAACTCCCCAGGGGAGCCTTTACGCAGCCCCACATGCAACTGGACCCTCCGGGTTCGCTGTTTCCGAGCATCCCTAAACATAGCCCTAGCCGGCATCGAAGACAAGTGAAAAATCAGGCCCCAGGAAATGTGTTGCCAGCCCCTTCAGACCATCCAAAAGTGTCACCAAAGGAAGGCTTTGGGTACAAGTGAACTCCCCAGGGGAGCCTTTAGGCAGCCCCACATGCAACTGGACCCTCCGGGTTCGCTGTTCATGAGCAAACCTAAACGTAGCCCTAGCCGTCATCGGAGACGACTGAAAAATCAGGCCCCAGGAAATGCGTTCCGAGGCCTTTTCGCCCATCCAAATGTGCCCCCAAAGGAAGACTTTGGGTACAAGAGAACTCCCCAGGGGAGCCTTTACGCAGCCCCACATGCAACTGGACCCTCCGGGTTCGCTGTTTCCGAGCATCCCTAAACATAGCCCTAGAGGGCATCGAAGACGACTGAAAAAGCAGGCCCCAGGAAATGCGTTGCGAGCCCTTTTTCGTCCATTCAAAAGTGCCCCCAAAGGAAGGCTTTGGGTACAAGAGAACTCCCCAGGGGAGCCTTTACGCAGCCCCACATGCAACTGGACCCTCCGGGTTCGCTGTTTCCGAGCATCCCTAAACATAGCCCTAGCCGGCATCGAAGACAAGTGAAAAATCAGGACCCAGGAAATGTGTTGCGAGCCCCTTCAGACCATCCAAAAGTGCCCCCAAAGGAAGACTTTGTGTACAAGTGATCTCCCCAGGGGAGCCTTTACGCAGCCCCACATGCAACTGGACCCTCCGGGTTCGCTGTTCCTGAGCAAATCTAAAGGCAGCCCTAGCCGTCATCGAAGACGAGTGAAAAATCAGGCCCCAGGAAAAGCGTTGCAAGCCCCTTTGGCCCATCCAAGAGTGTCACCAAAGGAAGGCTTTGGGTACAAGTGAACTCCCCAGGGGAGCCTTTACGCAGCCCCACATGCAACTGGACCCTCCGGGTTCGCTGTTTCCGAGCATCCCTAAACATAGCCCTAGACGGCATCGAAGACGACTGAAAAATCAGGCACCAGGAAATGCATTGCGAGCCCTTTTCGCCCATCCAAAAGTGCCCCCAAAGGAAGGCTTTGGGTACAAGAGAACTCCCCAGGGGAGCTTTTACGCAGCCCCACATGCAACTGGACCCTCCGGGTTCGCTGTTTCCGAGCATCCCTAAACATAGCCCTAGCCGGCATCGAAGACAAGTGAAAAATCAGGACCCAGGAAATGTGTTGCCAGCCCCTTCAGACCATCCAAAAGTGCCCCCAAAGGAAGGCTTTGGGTACAAGTGATCTCCCCAGGGGAGACTTTACGCAGCCCCACATGCAACTGGACCCTCCGGGTTCGCTGTTCCTGAGCAAACCTAAACATAGTCCTAGACGGCATCGGAGACGAGTGAAAAATCAGGCCCCAGGAAATGCGTTGCGAGCCCTTTTTGCCCATCCAAAAGTGCCCCCAAAGGAAGACTTTGGGTACAAGTGAACTCCCCAGGGGAGCCTTTACGCAGCCCCACATGCAACTGGACCCTCCGGGTCTGCTGTTTCCGAGCATCCCTAAACATAGCCCTAGCCGGCTTCGAAGACGACTGAAAAATCAGGCCCCAAGAAATGCGTTGCAAGCCCTTTTTGCCCATCCAAAAGTGCCCCCAAAGGAAGGCTTTGGGTACAAGTGAACTCCCCAGGGGAGCCTTTACGCAGCCCCACATGCAACTGGACCCTCCGGGTTCGCTCTTCCTGAGCAAACCTAAACATAATCCTAGACGGCTTTGAAGACGACTGAAAAATCAGGCCCCAGGAAATGCGTTGCGAGCCCTTTTCGCCCTTCCAAAAGTGCCCCCAAAGGAAGGCTTTGGGTACAAATGAACTCCCCAGGGGAGCCTTTACGCAGACCCACATGCAACTTGACCCTCCGGGTTCGCTGTTTCCGAGCATCCCTATACATAGCCCTAGCCGGCATCGATGACGACTGAAAAATCAGGCCCCAGGAAACGCGTTGCGAGCCCTTTTCGCCCATCCAAATGTGCCCCCAAAGGAAGGCTTTGGGTACAAGAGAACTCCCCAGGGGAGCCTTTACGCAGCCCCACATGCAACTGGACCCTCCGGGTTCGATTTTTCCGAGCAAACCTTAATATATCACTAGCCGGCATGGGAGAAGACTGAAAACCCGGGCCCCAGGAAACGCGTTGCAAGCCCCTTTGGACCATCCAAAAGTGTCACCAAAGGAAGGCTTTGGGTACAAGAGAACTCCCCAGGGGAGCCTTTACGCAGCCCCACATGCAACTGGACCCTCCGGGTTCGCTGTTTCCGAGCATCCCTAAACATAGTCCTAGAAGGCATCGAAGACAAGTGAAAAATCAGGCCCCAGGAAAAGCGTTGCGAGCCCTTTTCGTCCATCCAAAAGTGCCCCTAAAGGAAGACTTTGGGTACAACTGAACTCCCCAGGGGAGTCTTTACGCAGCCCCACATGCAACTGGACCCTCCGGGTTCGCTGTTCCTAAACAAACCTAAACGTAGCCCTAGCCGTCTTCGGAGACGAGTGAAAAATCAGGCCCCAGGAAATGTGTTGCGAGCCCTTTTCGCCCATCCAAATGTGCCCCCAAAGGAAGACTTTGGGTACAAGTGAACACCCCAGGGGAGCCTTTACGCAGCCCCACATGCAACTGGACCCTCCGGGTTCGCTGTTTCCGAGCATCCCTAAACATAGCCCTAGACGGCTTCGAAGACGACTGAAAAATGAGGCCCCAGGAAATGCGTTGCGAGCCCTTTTCGCCCATCCAAATGTTCCCCCAAAGGAAGGCTTTGGGTACAAGTGAACTCCCCAGGGGAGCCTTTACGCAGCCCCACATGCAACTGGACCCTCCGGGTTCGCTGTTTCCGAGCATCCCTAAACATAGCCCTAGCCGGCATCGGAGACGAGTGAAAAATCAGGCCCCAAGAAATGCGTTGCGAGCCCATTTCGTCCATCCAAAAGTGCCCCCAAAGGAAGACTTTGGGTACAAGTGAACTCCCCAGGGGAGCCTTTACGCAGCCCCACATGCAACTGGACCCTCCGGGTCTGCTGTTTCCGAGCATCCCTAAACATAGCCCTAGCCGGCTTCGAAGACGACTGAAAAATCAGGCCCCAAGAAATGCGTTGCAAGCCCTTTTCGCCCATCCAAAAGTGCCCCCAAAGGAAGGCTTTGGGTACAAGTGAACTCCCCAGGGGAGCCTTTACGCAGCCCCACATGCAACTGGACCCTCCGGGTTCGCTCTTCCTGAGCAAACCTAAACATAATCCTAGACGGCTTTGAAGACGACTGAAAAATCAGGCCCCAGGAAATGCGTTGCGAGCCCTTTTCGCCCTTCCAAAAGTGCCCCCAAAGGAAGGCTTTGGGTACAAATGAACTCCCCAGGGGAGCCTTTACGCAGACCCACATGCAACTTGACCCTCCGGGTTCGCTGTTTCCGAGCATCCCTATACATAGCCCTAGCCGGCATCGATGACGACTGAAAAATCAGGCCCCAGGAAACGCGTTGCGAGCCCTTTTCGCCCATCCAAATGTGCCCCCAAAGGAAGGCTTTGGGTACAAGAGAACTCCCCAGGGGAGCCTTTACGCAGCCCCACATGCAACTGGACCCTCCGGGTTCGATTTTTCCGAGCAAACCTTAATATATCACTAGCCGGCATAAGAGAAGACTGAAAACCCGGGCCCCAGGAAACGCGTTGCAAGCCCCTTTGGACCATCCAAAAGTGTCACCACAGGAAGGCTTTGGGTACAAGAGAACTCCCCAGGGGAGCCTTTACGCAGCCCCACATGCAACTGGACCCTCCGGGTTCGCTGTTTCCGAGCATCCCTAAACATAGTCCTAGAAGGCATCGAAGACAAGTGAAAAATCAGGCCCCAGGAAAAGCGTTGCGAGCCCTTTTCGTCCATCCAAAAGTGCCCCTAAAGGAAGACTTTGGGTACAACTGAACTCCCCAGGGGAGTCTTTACGCAGCCCCACATGCAACTGGACCCTCCGGGTTCGCTGTTCCTAAACAAACCTAAACGTAGCCCTAGCCGTCTTCGGAGACGAGTGAAAAATCAGGCCCCAGGAAATGTGTTGCGAGCCCTTTTCGCCCATCCAAATGTGCCCCCAAAGGAAGACTTTGGGTACAAGTGAACACCCCAGGGGAGCCTTTACGCAGCCCCACATGCAACTGGACCCTCCGGGTTCGCTGTTTCCGAGCATCCCTAAACATAGCCCTAGACGGCTTCGAAGACGACTGAAAAATGAGGCCCCAGGAAATGCGTTGCGAGCCCTTTTCGCCCATCCAAATGTGCCCCCAAAGGAAGGCTTTGGGTACAAGTGAACTCCCCAGGGGAGCCTTTACGCAGCCCCACATGCAACTGGACCCTCCGGGTTCGCTGTTTCCGAGCATCCCTAAACATAGCCCTAGCCGGCATCGGAGACGAGTGAAAAATCAGGCCCCAAGAAATGCGTTGCGAGCCCATTTCGTCCATCCAAAAGTGCCCCCAAAGGAAGGCTTTGGGTACAAGTGAACTCCCCATGGGAGCCTTTACGCAGCCCCACATGCAACTGGACCCTCCGGGTTCGCTGTTCATGAGCATCCCTAAACATAGCCCTAGCCGGCATCGATGACGACTGAAAAATCAGGCCCCAGGAAATGCGTTGCGAGCCCTTTTCGTCCATCCAAAAGTGCCCCCAAAGGAAGGCTTTGGATACAAGTGAACTCCCCAGGGGAGCCTTTACGCAGCCCCAAATGAAACTGGACCCTCCGGGTTTGCTGTTTCCGAGCATCCCTAAACATAGTCGTAGAAGGCATCGAAGACGACTGAAAAATCAGGCCCCAGGAAATGCATTGCAAGCCCCTTTGGACCATCCAAAAGTGCCCCCAAAGGAAGGCTTTGGGTACAAGTGAACTCCCCAGGGGAGCCTTTACGCAGCCCCACATGCAACTGGACCCTCCGTGTTCGCTGTTTCCGAGCATCCCTAAACATAGCCCTAGACGGCATCGAAGACGACTGAAAAATCAGGCCCCAGGAAATGCATTGCGAGCCCTTTTCGCCCATCCAAAAGTGCCCCCAAAGGAAGGCTTTGGGTACAAGAGAACTCCCCAGGGAGCCTTTATGCAGCCCCACATGCAACTGGACCCTCCGAGTTCGCTGTTTCCGAGCATCCCTAAACATAGCCCTAGCCGGCATCGAAGACGACTGAAAAATCAGGCCCCAGGAAATGCGTTGCGAGCCCTTTTCGCCCATCCAAAAGTGCCCCCAAAGGAAGGCTTTGGGTACAAGTGATCTCCCCAGGGGAGCCTTTACGCAGCCCCACATGCAACTGGACCCTCCGGGTTCGCTGTTCCTGAGCAAACCTAAACATAGTCCTAGACGGCATCGGAGACGAGTGAAAAATCAGGCCCCAGGAAATGCGTTGCGAGCCCTTTTTGCCCATCCAAAAGTGCCCCCAAAGGAAGACTTTGGGTACAAGTGAACTCCCCAGGGGAGCCTTTACGCAGCCCCACATGCAACTGGACCCTCCGGGTTCAATTTTTCCGAGTAAACCTTAATATATCACTAGCCGGCATGGGAGAAGGCTGAAAACCCGGGCCCCAGGAAACGCGTTGCAAGCCCCTTTGGACCATCCAAAAGTGTCACCACAGGAAGGCTTTGGGTACAAGAGAACTCCCCAGGGGAGCCTTTACGCAGCCCCACATGCAACTGGACCCTCCGGGTTCGCTGTTCCTGAACAAACCTAAACGTAGCCCTAGCCGTCTTCGGAGACGAGTGAAAAATCAGGCCACAGGAAATGCGTTGCGAGCCCTTTTCGCCCATCCAAAAGTGCCCCCAAAGGAAGGCTTTGGGTACAAGTGAACTCCCCAGGGGAGCCTTTACGCAGCCCCACATGCAACTGGACCCTCCGGGTTCGCTGTTTCCGAGCATCCCTAAACATAGCCCTAGCCGGCATCGAAGACGACTGAAAAATCAGGCCCCAGGAAATGCATTGCGAGCCCTTTTCGCCCATCCAAAAGTGCCCCCAAAGGAAGGCTTTGGGTACAAGAGAACTCCCCAGGGGAGCCTTTACGCAGCCCCACATGCAACTGGACCCTCCGGGTTCGCTGTTCCAGAAGAAACCTAAACGTATCCCTAGCCGTCTTCGGAGACGAGTGAAAAATCAGGCCCCAGGAAATGCGTTCCGAGCCCTCTTCGCCCATCCAAAAGTGCCCCCAAAGAAAGGCTTTGGGTACAAGAGAACTCCCCAGGGGAGCCTTTACGCAGCCCCACATGCAACTGGACCCTCCTGGTTTGCTGTTTCCGAGCATCCCTAAACATTGTCCTAGAAGGCATCGAAGACGAGTGAAAAATCAGGCCCCAGGAAATGCCTTGCAAGCCCCTTTGGACCATCCAAAAGTGCCCCCAAAGGAAGGCTTTGGGTACAAGTGAACTCCCCAGGGGAGCCTTTACACAGCCCCACATGCAACTGGACCCTCCGGGTTCGCTGTTTCCGAGCATCCCTAAACATAGCCCTAGCCGTCATCGGAGACGAGTGAAAAATCAGGCCCCAGGAAATGCGTTCCGAGCCCTTTTCGCCCATCCAAAAGTGCCCCCAAAGGAAGGCTTTGGGTACAAGTGATCTCCCCAGGGGAGCCTTTACGCAGCCCCACATGCAACTGGACCCTCCGGGTTCGCTGTTCCTGAACAAATCTAAAGGTAGCCCTAGCTGTCATCGGAGACGACTGAAAAATCAGGCCACAGGAAATGCGTTGCGAGCCCTTTTTGCCCATCCAAAAGTGCCCCCAAAGGAAGACTTTGGGTACAAGTGAACTCCCCAGGGGAGCCTTTACGCAGCCCCACATGCAACTGGACCCTCCGGGTCTGCTGTTTCCGAGCATCCCTAAACATAGCCCTAGACGGCATCGAAGACGACTGAAAAATCAGGCCCCAGGAAATGCGTTGCAAGCCCTTTTCGCCCATCCAAAAGTGCCCCCAAAGGAAGGCTTTGGGTACAAGTGAACTCCCCAGGGGAGCCTTTACGCAGCTCCACATGCAACTGGACCCTCCTGGTTCAATTTTTCCGAGCAAACCTTAATATATCACTAGCCGGCATGGGAGAAGACTGAAAACCCGGGCCCCAGGAAACGCGTTGCAAGCCCCTTTGGACCATCCAAAAGTGTCACCAAAGGAAGGCTTTGGGTACAAGAGAACTCCCCAGGGGAGCCTTTACGCAGCCCCACATGCAACTGGACCCTCCGGGTTCGCTGTTTCCGAGCATCCCTAAACATAGTCCTAGAAGGCATCGAAGACAAGTGAAAAATCAGGCCCCAGGAAAAGCGTTGCGAGCCCTTTTCGCCCATCCAAATGTGCCCCCAAAGGAAGGCTTTGGGTACAAGTGAACTCCCCAGGGGAGCCTTTACGCAGCCCCACATGCAACTGGACCCTCCGGGTTCGCTGTTTCCGAGCATCCCTAAACATATCCCTAGACGGCATAGAAGACGACTGAAAAATCAGGCCCCAGGAAATGCGTTGTGAGCCCTTTTCGTCCATCCAAAAGTGCCCCCAAAGGAAGGCTTTGGGTACAAGTGAACTCCCCAGGGGAGCCTTTACGCAGCCCCACATGCAACTGGACCCTTCGGGTTCGATTTTTGCGAGCAATCCTAAACATAGCCCTAGCCGGCATCGAAGACGACTGAAAAATCAGGCCCCAGGAAATGCATTGCGAGCCCTTTTCGCCCATCCAAAAGTGCCCCCAAAGGAAGGCTTTGGGTACAAGAGAACTCCCCAGGGGAGCCTTTACGCAGCCCCACATGCAACTGGACCCTCCGGGTTCGCTGTTTCCGAGCATCCCTAAACATAGCCCTAGCCGGCATCGAAGACAAGTGAAAAATCAGGCCCCAGGAAATGTGTTGCCAGCCCCTTCAGACCATCCAAAAGTGTCACCAAAGGAAGGCTTTGGGTACAAGTGAACTCCCCAGGGGAGCCTTTAGGCAGCCCCACATGCAACTGGACCCTCCGGGTTCGCTGTTCATGAGCAAACCTAAACGTAGCCCTAGCCGTCATCGGAGACGACTGAAAAATCAGGCCCCAGGAAATGCGTTCCGAGGCCTTTTCGCCCATCCAAATGTGCCCCCAAAGGAAGACTTTGGGTACAAGAGAACTCCCCAGGGGAGCCTTTACGCAGCCCCACATGCAACTGGACCCTCCGGGTTCGCTGTTTCCGAGCATCCCTAAACATAGCCCTAGAGGGCATCGAAGACGACTGAAAAAGCAGGCCCCAGGAAATGCGTTGCGAGCCCTTTTTCGTCCATTCAAAAGTGCCCCCAAAGGAAGGCTTTGGGTACAAGAGAACTCCCCAGGGGAGCCTTTACGCAGCCCCACATGCAACTGGACCCTCCGGGTTCGCTGTTTCCGAGCATCCCTAAACATAGCCCTAGCCGGCATCGAAGACAAGTGAAAAATCAGGACCCAGGAAATGTGTTGCGAGCCCCTTCAGACCATCCAAAAGTGCCC
The DNA here is from genome assembly GCF_963932015.1 of Anas acuta. Lineage (NCBI taxonomy): Eukaryota > Metazoa > Chordata > Aves > Anseriformes > Anatidae > Anas > Anas acuta. The sequence continues at coordinate 34,763 of NW_027076104.1, forward strand.
CCAAAGGAAGACTTTGTGTACAAGTGATCTCCCCAGGGGAGCCTTTACGCAGCCCCACATGCAACTGGACCCTCCGGGTTCGCTGTTCCTGAGCAAATCTAAAGGCAGCCCTAGCCGTCATCGAAGACGAGTGAAAAATCAGGCCCCAGGAAAAGCGTTGCAAGCCCCTTTGGCCCATCCAAGAGTGTCACCAAAGGAAGGCTTTGGGTACAAGTGAACTCCCCAGGGGAGCCTTTACGCAGCCCCACATGCAACTGGACCCTCCGGGTTCGCTGTTTCCGAGCATCCCTAAACATAGCCCTAGACGGCATCGAAGACGACTGAAAAATCAGGCACCAGGAAATGCATTGCGAGCCCTTTTCGCCCATCCAAAAGTGCCCCCAAAGGAAGGCTTTGGGTACAAGAGAACTCCCCAGGGGAGCTTTTACGCAGCCCCACATGCAACTGGACCCTCCGGGTTCGCTGTTTCCGAGCATCCCTAAACATAGCCCTAGCCGGCATCGAAGACAAGTGAAAAATCAGGACCCAGGAAATGTGTTGCCAGCCCCTTCAGACCATCCAAAAGTGCCCCCAAAGGAAGGCTTTGGGTACAAGTGATCTCCCCAGGGGAGACTTTACGCAGCCCCACATGCAACTGGACCCTCCGGGTTCGCTGTTCCTGAGCAAACCTAAACATAGTCCTAGACGGCATCGGAGACGAGTGAAAAATCAGGCCCCAGGAAATGCGTTGCGAGCCCTTTTTGCCCATCCAAAAGTGCCCCCAAAGGAAGACTTTGGGTACAAGTGAACTCCCCAGGGGAGCCTTTACGCAGCCCCACATGCAACTGGACCCTCCGGGTCTGCTGTTTCCGAGCATCCCTAAACATAGCCCTAGCCGGCTTCGAAGACGACTGAAAAATCAGGCCCCAAGAAATGCGTTGCAAGCCCTTTTTGCCCATCCAAAAGTGCCCCCAAAGGAAGGCTTTGGGTACAAGTGAACTCCCCAGGGGAGCCTTTACGCAGCCCCACATGCAACTGGACCCTCCGGGTTCGCTCTTCCTGAGCAAACCTAAACATAATCCTAGACGGCTTTGAAGACGACTGAAAAATCAGGCCCCAGGAAATGCGTTGCGAGCCCTTTTCGCCCTTCCAAAAGTGCCCCCAAAGGAAGGCTTTGGGTACAAATGAACTCCCCAGGGGAGCCTTTACGCAGACCCACATGCAACTTGACCCTCCGGGTTCGCTGTTTCCGAGCATCCCTATACATAGCCCTAGCCGGCATCGATGACGACTGAAAAATCAGGCCCCAGGAAACGCGTTGCGAGCCCTTTTCGCCCATCCAAATGTGCCCCCAAAGGAAGGCTTTGGGTACAAGAGAACTCCCCAGGGGAGCCTTTACGCAGCCCCACATGCAACTGGACCCTCCGGGTTCGATTTTTCCGAGCAAACCTTAATATATCACTAGCCGGCATGGGAGAAGACTGAAAACCCGGGCCCCAGGAAACGCGTTGCAAGCCCCTTTGGACCATCCAAAAGTGTCACCAAAGGAAGGCTTTGGGTACAAGAGAACTCCCCAGGGGAGCCTTTACGCAGCCCCACATGCAACTGGACCCTCCGGGTTCGCTGTTTCCGAGCATCCCTAAACATAGTCCTAGAAGGCATCGAAGACAAGTGAAAAATCAGGCCCCAGGAAAAGCGTTGCGAGCCCTTTTCGTCCATCCAAAAGTGCCCCTAAAGGAAGACTTTGGGTACAACTGAACTCCCCAGGGGAGTCTTTACGCAGCCCCACATGCAACTGGACCCTCCGGGTTCGCTGTTCCTAAACAAACCTAAACGTAGCCCTAGCCGTCTTCGGAGACGAGTGAAAAATCAGGCCCCAGGAAATGTGTTGCGAGCCCTTTTCGCCCATCCAAATGTGCCCCCAAAGGAAGACTTTGGGTACAAGTGAACACCCCAGGGGAGCCTTTACGCAGCCCCACATGCAACTGGACCCTCCGGGTTCGCTGTTTCCGAGCATCCCTAAACATAGCCCTAGACGGCTTCGAAGACGACTGAAAAATGAGGCCCCAGGAAATGCGTTGCGAGCCCTTTTCGCCCATCCAAATGTTCCCCCAAAGGAAGGCTTTGGGTACAAGTGAACTCCCCAGGGGAGCCTTTACGCAGCCCCACATGCAACTGGACCCTCCGGGTTCGCTGTTTCCGAGCATCCCTAAACATAGCCCTAGCCGGCATCGGAGACGAGTGAAAAATCAGGCCCCAAGAAATGCGTTGCGAGCCCATTTCGTCCATCCAAAAGTGCCCCCAAAGGAAGACTTTGGGTACAAGTGAACTCCCCAGGGGAGCCTTTACGCAGCCCCACATGCAACTGGACCCTCCGGGTCTGCTGTTTCCGAGCATCCCTAAACATAGCCCTAGCCGGCTTCGAAGACGACTGAAAAATCAGGCCCCAAGAAATGCGTTGCAAGCCCTTTTCGCCCATCCAAAAGTGCCCCCAAAGGAAGGCTTTGGGTACAAGTGAACTCCCCAGGGGAGCCTTTACGCAGCCCCACATGCAACTGGACCCTCCGGGTTCGCTCTTCCTGAGCAAACCTAAACATAATCCTAGACGGCTTTGAAGACGACTGAAAAATCAGGCCCCAGGAAATGCGTTGCGAGCCCTTTTCGCCCTTCCAAAAGTGCCCCCAAAGGAAGGCTTTGGGTACAAATGAACTCCCCAGGGGAGCCTTTACGCAGACCCACATGCAACTTGACCCTCCGGGTTCGCTGTTTCCGAGCATCCCTATACATAGCCCTAGCCGGCATCGATGACGACTGAAAAATCAGGCCCCAGGAAACGCGTTGCGAGCCCTTTTCGCCCATCCAAATGTGCCCCCAAAGGAAGGCTTTGGGTACAAGAGAACTCCCCAGGGGAGCCTTTACGCAGCCCCACATGCAACTGGACCCTCCGGGTTCGATTTTTCCGAGCAAACCTTAATATATCACTAGCCGGCATAAGAGAAGACTGAAAACCCGGGCCCCAGGAAACGCGTTGCAAGCCCCTTTGGACCATCCAAAAGTGTCACCACAGGAAGGCTTTGGGTACAAGAGAACTCCCCAGGGGAGCCTTTACGCAGCCCCACATGCAACTGGACCCTCCGGGTTCGCTGTTTCCGAGCATCCCTAAACATAGTCCTAGAAGGCATCGAAGACAAGTGAAAAATCAGGCCCCAGGAAAAGCGTTGCGAGCCCTTTTCGTCCATCCAAAAGTGCCCCTAAAGGAAGACTTTGGGTACAACTGAACTCCCCAGGGGAGTCTTTACGCAGCCCCACATGCAACTGGACCCTCCGGGTTCGCTGTTCCTAAACAAACCTAAACGTAGCCCTAGCCGTCTTCGGAGACGAGTGAAAAATCAGGCCCCAGGAAATGTGTTGCGAGCCCTTTTCGCCCATCCAAATGTGCCCCCAAAGGAAGACTTTGGGTACAAGTGAACACCCCAGGGGAGCCTTTACGCAGCCCCACATGCAACTGGACCCTCCGGGTTCGCTGTTTCCGAGCATCCCTAAACATAGCCCTAGACGGCTTCGAAGACGACTGAAAAATGAGGCCCCAGGAAATGCGTTGCGAGCCCTTTTCGCCCATCCAAATGTGCCCCCAAAGGAAGGCTTTGGGTACAAGTGAACTCCCCAGGGGAGCCTTTACGCAGCCCCACATGCAACTGGACCCTCCGGGTTCGCTGTTTCCGAGCATCCCTAAACATAGCCCTAGCCGGCATCGGAGACGAGTGAAAAATCAGGCCCCAAGAAATGCGTTGCGAGCCCATTTCGTCCATCCAAAAGTGCCCCCAAAGGAAGGCTTTGGGTACAAGTGAACTCCCCATGGGAGCCTTTACGCAGCCCCACATGCAACTGGACCCTCCGGGTTCGCTGTTCATGAGCATCCCTAAACATAGCCCTAGCCGGCATCGATGACGACTGAAAAATCAGGCCCCAGGAAATGCGTTGCGAGCCCTTTTCGTCCATCCAAAAGTGCCCCCAAAGGAAGGCTTTGGATACAAGTGAACTCCCCAGGGGAGCCTTTACGCAGCCCCAAATGAAACTGGACCCTCCGGGTTTGCTGTTTCCGAGCATCCCTAAACATAGTCGTAGAAGGCATCGAAGACGACTGAAAAATCAGGCCCCAGGAAATGCATTGCAAGCCCCTTTGGACCATCCAAAAGTGCCCCCAAAGGAAGGCTTTGGGTACAAGTGAACTCCCCAGGGGAGCCTTTACGCAGCCCCACATGCAACTGGACCCTCCGTGTTCGCTGTTTCCGAGCATCCCTAAACATAGCCCTAGACGGCATCGAAGACGACTGAAAAATCAGGCCCCAGGAAATGCATTGCGAGCCCTTTTCGCCCATCCAAAAGTGCCCCCAAAGGAAGGCTTTGGGTACAAGAGAACTCCCCAGGGGAGCCTTTATGCAGCCCCACATGCAACTGGACCCTCCGAGTTCGCTGTTTCCGAGCATCCCTAAACATAGCCCTAGCCGGCATCGAAGACGACTGAAAAATCAGGCCCCAGGAAATGCGTTGCGAGCCCTTTTCGCCCATCCAAAAGTGCCCCCAAAGGAAGGCTTTGGGTACAAGTGATCTCCCCAGGGGAGCCTTTACGCAGCCCCACATGCAACTGGACCCTCCGGGTTCGCTGTTCCTGAGCAAACCTAAACATAGTCCTAGACGGCATCGGAGACGAGTGAAAAATCAGGCCCCAGGAAATGCGTTGCGAGCCCTTTTTGCCCATCCAAAAGTGCCCCCAAAGGAAGACTTTGGGTACAAGTGAACTCCCCAGGGGAGCCTTTACGCAGCCCCACATGCAACTGGACCCTCCGGGTTCAATTTTTCCGAGTAAACCTTAATATATCACTAGCCGGCATGGGAGAAGGCTGAAAACCCGGGCCCCAGGAAACGCGTTGCAAGCCCCTTTGGACCATCCAAAAGTGTCACCACAGGAAGGCTTTGGGTACAAGAGAACTCCCCAGGGGAGCCTTTACGCAGCCCCACATGCAACTGGACCCTCCGGGTTCGCTGTTCCTGAACAAACCTAAACGTAGCCCTAGCCGTCTTCGGAGACGAGTGAAAAATCAGGCCACAGGAAATGCGTTGCGAGCCCTTTTCGCCCATCCAAAAGTGCCCCCAAAGGAAGGCTTTGGGTACAAGTGAACTCCCCAGGGGAGCCTTTACGCAGCCCCACATGCAACTGGACCCTCCGGGTTCGCTGTTTCCGAGCATCCCTAAACATAGCCCTAGCCGGCATCGAAGACGACTGAAAAATCAGGCCCCAGGAAATGCATTGCGAGCCCTTTTCGCCCATCCAAAAGTGCCCCCAAAGGAAGGCTTTGGGTACAAGAGAACTCCCCAGGGGAGCCTTTACGCAGCCCCACATGCAACTGGACCCTCCGGGTTCGCTGTTCCAGAAGAAACCTAAACGTATCCCTAGCCGTCTTCGGAGACGAGTGAAAAATCAGGCCCCAGGAAATGCGTTCCGAGCCCTCTTCGCCCATCCAAAAGTGCCCCCAAAGAAAGGCTTTGGGTACAAGAGAACTCCCCAGGGGAGCCTTTACGCAGCCCCACATGCAACTGGACCCTCCTGGTTTGCTGTTTCCGAGCATCCCTAAACATTGTCCTAGAAGGCATCGAAGACGAGTGAAAAATCAGGCCCCAGGAAATGCCTTGCAAGCCCCTTTGGACCATCCAAAAGTGCCCCCAAAGGAAGGCTTTGGGTACAAGTGAACTCCCCAGGGGAGCCTTTACACAGCCCCACATGCAACTGGACCCTCCGGGTTCGCTGTTTCCGAGCATCCCTAAACATAGCCCTAGCCGTCATCGGAGACGAGTGAAAAATCAGGCCCCAGGAAATGCGTTCCGAGCCCTTTTCGCCCATCCAAAAGTGCCCCCAAAGGAAGGCTTTGGGTACAAGTGATCTCCCCAGGGGAGCCTTTACGCAGCCCCACATGCAACTGGACCCTCCGGGTTCGCTGTTCCTGAACAAATCTAAAGGTAGCCCTAGCTGTCATCGGAGACGACTGAAAAATCAGGCCACAGGAAATGCGTTGCGAGCCCTTTTTGCCCATCCAAAAGTGCCCCCAAAGGAAGACTTTGGGTACAAGTGAACTCCCCAGGGGAGCCTTTACGCAGCCCCACATGCAACTGGACCCTCCGGGTCTGCTGTTTCCGAGCATCCCTAAACATAGCCCTAGACGGCATCGAAGACGACTGAAAAATCAGGCCCCAGGAAATGCGTTGCAAGCCCTTTTCGCCCATCCAAAAGTGCCCCCAAAGGAAGGCTTTGGGTACAAGTGAACTCCCCAGGGGAGCCTTTACGCAGCTCCACATGCAACTGGACCCTCCGGGTTCAATTTTTCCGAGCAAACCTTAATATATCACTAGCCGGCATGGGAGAAGACTGAAAACCCGGGCCCCAGGAAACGCGTTGCAAGCCCCTTTGGACCATCCAAAAGTGTCACCAAAGGAAGGCTTTGGGTACAAGAGAACTCCCCAGGGGAGCCTTTACGCAGCCCCACATGCAACTGGACCCTCCGGGTTCGCTGTTTCCGAGCATCCCTAAACATAGTCCTAGAAGGCATCGAAGACAAGTGAAAAATCAGGCCCCAGGAAAAGCGTTGCGAGCCCTTTTCGTCCATCCAAAAGTGCCCCCAAAGGAAGACTTTGGGTACAACTGAACTCCCCAGGGGAGTCTTTACGCAGCCCCACATGCAACTGGACCCTCCTGGTTCGCTGTTCCTAAACAAACCTAAACGTAGCCCTAGCCGTCTTCGGAGACGAGTGAAAAATCAGGCCCCAGGAAATGTGTTGCGAGCCCTTTTCGCCCATCCAAATGTGCCCCCAAAGGAAGACTTTGGGTACAAGTGAACTCTCCAGGGGAGCCTTTACGCAGCCCCACATGCAACTGGACCCTCCGGGTTCGCTGTTTCCGAGCATCCCTAAACATAGCCCTAGACGGCTTCGAAGACGACTGAAAAATGAGGCCCCAGGAAATGCGTTGCGAGCCCTTTTCGTCCATCCAAAAGTGCCCCCAAAGGAAGGCTTTGGATACAAATGAACTCCCCAGGGGAGCCTTTACGCAGCCCCACATGCAACTGGACCCTCCGGGTTCGATTTTTCCGAGCAACACTAAATATATCACTAGCCGGCATGGGAGAAGACTGAAAACCCGGGCCCCCGAAAACGCGTTGCAAGCCCCTTTGGACCATCCAAAATTGTCACCAAAGGAAGGATTTGGGTACAAGTGAACTCCCCAGGGGAGCCTTTACGCAGCCCCACATGCAACTGGACCCTCCGGGTTCGCTGTTCCTGAACAAACCTAAACGTAGCCCTAGCCGTCTTCGGAGACGAGTGAAAAATCAGGCCACAGGAAATGCGTTGCGAGCCCTTTTCGCCCATCCAAATGTGCCCCCAAAGGAAGACTTTGGGTACAAGTGAACTCCCCAGGGCAGCCTTTACGCAGCCCCACATGCAACTGGACCCTCCGGGTTCGCTGTTTCCGAGCATCCCTAAACATAGCCCTAGCCGGCATCGAAGACGACTGAAAAATCAGGCCCCAGGAAATGCATTGCGAGCCCTTTTCGCCCATCCAAAAGTGCCCCCAAAGGAAGGCTTTGGGTACAAGAGAACTCCCCAGGGGAGCCTTTACGCAGCCCCACATGCAACTGGACCCTCCGGGTTCGCTGTTCCTGAACAAACCTAAACGTAGCCCTAGCCGTCTTCGGAGACGAGTGAAAAATCAGGCCCCAGGAAATGCGTTCCGAGCCCTCTTCGCCCATCCAAAAGTGCCCCCAAAGAAAGGCTTTGGGTACAAGTGAACTCCCCAGGGGAGCCTTTAAGCAGCCCCACATGCAACTGGACCCTCCGGGTTCGCTGTTTCCGAGCATCCCTAAACATAGCCCTAGCCGTCATCGGAGACGAGTGAAAAATCAGGCCCCAGGAAAAGCGTTCCGAGGCCTTTTCGCCCATCCAAATGTGCCCCCAAAGGAAGGCTTTGGGTACAAGAGAACTCCCCAGGGGAGCCTTTACGCAGCCCCACATGCAACTGGACCCTCCTGGTTTGCTGTTTCCGAGCATCCCTAAACATTGTCCTAGAAGGCATCGAAGACGAGTGAAAAATCAGGCCCCAGGAAATGCCTTGCAAGCCCCTTTGGACCATCCAAAAGTGCCCCCAAAGGAAGGCTTTGGGTACAAGTGAACTCCCCAGGGGAGCCTTTACGCAGCCCCACATGCAACTGGACCCTCCGGGTTCGCTGTTTCCGAGCATCCCTAAACATAGCCCTAGCCGTCATCGGAGACGAGTGAAAAATCAGGCCCCAGGAAATGCGTTCCGAGCCCTTTTCGCCCATCCAAAAGTGCCCCCAAAGGAAGGCTTTGGGTACAAGTGATCTCCCCAGGGGAGCCTTTACGCAGCCCCACATGCAACTGGACCCTCCGGGTTCGCTGTTCCTGAGCAAATCTAAAGGTAGCCCTAGCTGTCATCGGAGACGACTGAAAAATCAGGCCACAGGAAAAGCGTTCCGAGGCCTTTTCGCCCATCCAAATGTGCCCCCAAAGGAAGGCTTTGGGTACAAGAGAACTCCCCAGGGGAGCCTTTACGCAGCCCCACATGCAACTGGACCCTCCGGGTTCTCTGTTTCCGAGCATCCCTAAACACAGCCCTAGCCGGCATCGAAGTCGACTGAAAAATCAGGCCCCAGGAAATGCGTTGCGAGCCATTTTCGTCCATCAAAAAGTGCCCCTAAAGGAAGACTTTGGGTACAACTGAACTCCCCAGGGGAGCCTTTACGCAGCCCCACATGCAACTGGACCCTCCGGGTTCGATTTTTCCGAGCAATCCTAAATATATCACTAGCCGGCATGGGAGAGGACTGAAAACCCGGGCCCCAGAAAACTCGTTGCAAGCCCCTTTGGACCATCCAAAAGTGTCACCAAAGGAAGGCTTTGGGTACAAGAGAACTCCCCAGGGGAGCCTTTACGCAGCCCCACATGCAACTGGACCCTCCGGGTTCGCTGTTTCCGAGCATCCCTAAACATAGCCCTAGCCGGCATCGAAGACGACTGAAAAATCAGGCCCCAGGAAATGCGTTGCAAGCCCTTTCGCCCATCCAAAAGTGCCCCCAAAGGAAGGCTTTGGGTACAAGAGAACTCCCCAGGGGAGCCTTTACGCAGCCCCACATGCAACTGGACCCTCCGGGTTCGCTGTTTCCGAGCATCCCTAAACATATCCCTAGACGGCTTCGAAGACGACTGAAAAATCAGGCCCCAGGAAATGCATTGCGAGCCCTTTTCGCCCGTCCAAAAGTGCCCCCAAAGGAAGGCTTTGGGTACAACTGAACTCCCCAGGGGAGCCTTTACGCAGCCCCACATGCAACTGGACCCTCCGGGTTCTCTGTTTCCGAGCAATACTAAATATATACCTAGCGGGCATGGGAGAAGACTGAAAACCCGGGCCCCAGGAAACGCGTTGCAAGCCCCTTTGGACCATCCAAAAGTGTCCCCAAAGAAGGCTTTGGGTACAAGAGAACTCCCCAGGGGAGCCTTTACGCAGCCCCACATGCAACTGGAACCTCCGGGTTCGCTGTTCATGAGCAAACCTAAACGTAGCCCTAGCCGTCATCGGAGACGACTGAAAAATCAGGCCCCAGGAAATGCGTTGCAAGCCCCTTTGGACCATCCAAAAGTGCCCGCAAAGGAAGGCTTTGGGTACAAGTGAACTCCACAGGGGAGCCTTTACGCAGCCCCACATGCAACTGGACCCTCCGGGTTTGCTGTTTCCGAGCATTCCTAAACATAGCCCTAGACGGCTTCGAAGACGAGTGAAAAATCAGGCCCCAGGAAATGCGTTGCGAGCCCTTTTCGCCCATCCAAAAGTGCCCCCAAAGGAAGGCTTTGGGTACAAGTGATCTCCCCAGGGGAGCCTTTACGCAGCCCCACATGCAACTGGACCCTTCGGGTTCGATTTTTCCGAGCAACCCTAAATATATCACTAGCCGGCATGGGAGAAGACTGAAAACCCGGGCCCCAGAAAACGCGTTGCAAGCCCCTTTGGACCATCCAAAAGTGTCACCAAAGGAAGGCTTTGGGTACAAGTGAACTCCCCAGGGGAGCCTTTACGCAGCCCCACATGCAACTGGACCCTCCGGGTTCGCTGTTTCCGAGCATCCCTAAACATAGCCCTAGCCGGCATCGGAGACGAGTGAAAAATCAGGCCCCAAGAAATGCGTTGCGAGCCCATTTCGTCCATCCAAAAGTGCCCCCAAAGGAAGGCTTTGGGTACAAGTGAACTCCCCAGGGGAGCCTTTAAGCAGCCCCACATGCAACTGGACCCTCCGGGTTCGCTGTTTCCGAGCATCCCTAAACATAGCCCTAGCCGGCATCGATGACGACTGAAAAATCAGGCCCCAGGAAATGCGTTGCGAGCCCTTTTCGTCCATCCAAAAGTGCCCCCAAAGGAAGGCTTTGGATACAAGTGAACTCCCCAGGGGAGCCTTTACGCAGACCCACATGCAACTGGACCCTCCGGGTTCGATTTTTCCGAGCAACCCTAAATATATCACTAGCCGGCATGGGAGAAGACTGAAAACCCGGGCCCCCGAAAACGCGTTGCAAGCCCCTTTGGACCATCCAAAAGTGTCACCAAAGGAAGGATTTGGGTACAAGTGAACTCCCCAGGGGAGCCTTTACGCAGCCCCACATGCAACTGGACCCTCCGGGTTCGCTGTTTCCGAGCATCCCTAAACATTGTCCTAGAAGGCATCGAAGACGAGTGAAAAATCAGGCCCCAGGAAATGTGTTGCAAGCCCCTTTGGACCATCCAAAAGTGCCCGCAAAGGAAGGCTTTGGGTACAAGTGAACTCCCCAGGGGAGCCTTTACGCAGCCCCACATGCAACTGGACCCTCCGGGTTCTCTGTTTCCGAGCATCCCAAAACATAGCCCTAGCCGGCATCAAAGTCGACTGAAAAATCAGGCCCCAGGAAATGCGTTGCGAGGCCTTTTCGCCCATCCAAATGTGCCCCCAAAGGAAGGCTTTGGGTACAACTGAACTCCCCAGGGGAGCCTTTACGCAGCCCCACATGCAACTGGACCCTCCGGGTTCGATTTTTCCGAGCAATCCTAAATATATCACTAGCCGGCATGGGAGAGGACTGAAAACCCGGGCCCCAGAAAACGCGTTGCAAGCCCCTTTGGACCATCCAAAAGTGTCACCAAAGGAAGGCTTTGGGTACAAGAGAACTCCCCAGGGGAGCCTTTACGCAGCCCCACATGCAACTGGACCCTCCGGGTTCGCTTTTTCCGAGCATCCCTAAACATAGCCCTAGCCGTGTTCGGAGACGAGTGAAAAATCAGGCCACAGGAAATGCGTTGCGAGCCCTTTTCGCCCATCCAAATGTGCCCCCAAAGGAAGACTTTGGGTACAAGTGAACTCCCCAGGGCAGCCTTTACGCAGCCCCACATGCAACTGGACCCTCCGGGTTCGCTGTTTCCGAGCATTCCTAAACATAGCCCTAGACGGCTTCGAAGACGATTGAAAAATCAGGCCCCAGGAAATGCGTTCCGAGCCCTTTTCGCCCATCCAAAAGTGCCCCCAAAGGAAGGCTTTGGGTACAAGTGATCTCCCCAGGGGAGCCTTTACGCAGCCCCACATGCAACTGGACCCTCCGGGTTCTCTGTTTCCGAGCAATACTAAATATATACCTAGCGGGCATGGGAGAAGACTGAAAACCCGGGCCCCAGGAAACGCGTTGCAAGCCCCTTTGGACCATCCAAAAGTGTCCCCAAAGAAGGCTTTGGGTACAAGAGAACTCCCCAGGGGAGCCTTTACGCAGCCCCACATGCAACTGGACCCTCCGGGTTCGCTGTTCATGAGCAAACCTAAACGTAGCCCTAGCCGTCATCGGAGACGACTGAAAAATCAGGCCCCAGGAAATGCGTTGCAAGCCCCTTTGGACCATCCAAAAGTGCCCGCAAAGGAAGGCTTTGGGTACAAGTGAACTCCACAGGGGAGCCTTTACGCAGCCCCACATGCAACTGGACCCTCCGGGTTTGCTGTTTCCGAGCATTCCTAAACATAGCCCTAGACGGCTTCGAAGACGAGTGAAAAATCAGGCCCCAGGAAATGCGTTGCGAGCCCTTTTCGCCCATCCAAAAGTGCCCCCAAAGGAAGGCTTTGGGTACAAGTGATCTCCCCAGGGGAGCCTTTACGCAGCCCCACATGCAACTGGACCCTTCGGGTTCGATTTTTCCGAGCAACCCTAAATATATCACTAGCCGGCATGGGAGAAGACTGAAAACCCGGGCCCCAGAAAACGCGTTGCAAGCCCCTTTGGACCATCCAAAAGTGTCACCAAAGGAAGGCTTTGGGTACAAGTGAACTCCCCAGGGGAGCCTTTACGCAGCCCCACATGCAACTGGACCCTCCGGGTTCGCTGTTTCCGAGCATCCCTAAACATAGCCCTAGCCGGCATCGGAGACGAGTGAAAAATCAGGCCCCAAGAAATGCGTTGCGAGCCCATTTCGTCCATCCAAAAGTGCCCCCAAAGGAAGGCTTTGGGTACAAGTGAACTCCCCAGGGGAGCCTTTAAGCAGCCCCACATGCAACTGGACCCTCCGGGTTCGCTGTTTCCGAGCATCCCTAAACATAGCCCTAGCCGGCATCGATGACGACTGAAAAATCAGGCCCCAGGAAATGCGTTGCGAGCCCTTTTCGTCCATCCAAAAGTGCCCCCAAAGGAAGGCTTTGGATACAAGTGAACTCCCCAGGGGAGCCTTTACGCAGACCCACATGCAACTGGACCCTCCGGGTTCGATTTTTCCGAGCAACCCTAAATATATCACTAGCCGGCATGGGAGAAGACTGAAAACCCGGGCCCCCGAAAACGCGTTGCAAGCCCCTTTGGACCATCCAAAAGTGTCACCAAAGGAAGGATTTGGGTACAAGTGAACTCCCCAGGGGAGCCTTTACGCAGCCCCACATGCAACTGGACCCTCCGGGTTCGCTGTTCCTGAACAAAATTAAACGTAGCCCTAGCCGTCTTCGGAGACGAGTGAAAAATCAGGCCCCAGGAAAAGCGTTCCGAGGCCTTTTCGCCCATCCAAATGTGCCCCCAAAAGAAGGCTTTGGGTACAAGAGAACTCCCCAGGGGAGCCTTTACGCAGCCCCACATGCAACTGGACCCTCCTGGTTTGCTGTTTCCGAGCATCCCTAAACATTGTCCTAGAAGGCATCGAAGACGAGTGAAAAATCAGGCCCCAGGAAATGTGTTGCAAGCCCCTTTGGACCATCCAAAAGTGCCCGCAAAGGAAGGCTTTGGGTACAAGTGAACTCCCCAGGGGAGCCTTTACGCAGCCCCACATGCAACTGGACCCTCCGGGTTCTCTGTTTCCGAGCATCCCAAAACATAGCCCTAGCCGGCATCAAAGTCGACTGAAAAATCAGGCCCCAGGAAATGCGTTGCGAGGCCTTTTCGCCCATCCAAATGTGCCCCCAAAGGAAGGCTTTGGGTACAACTGAACTCCCCAGGGGAGCCTTTACGCAGCCCCACATGCAACTGGACCCTCCGGGTTCGATTTTTCCGAGCAATCCTAAATATATCACTAGCCGGCATGGGAGAGGACTGAAAACCCGGGCCCCAGAAAACGCGTTGCAAGCCCCTTTGGACCATCCAAAAGTGTCACCAAAGGAAGGCTTTGGGTACAAGAGAACTCCCCAGGGGAGCCTTTACGCAGCCCCACATGCAACTGGACCCTCCGGGTTCGCTTTTTCCGAGCATCCCTAAACATAGCCCTAGCCGTGTTCGGAGACGAGTGAAAAATCAGGCCACAGGAAATGCGTTGCGAGCCCTTTTCGCCCATCCAAATGTGCCCCCAAAGGAAGACTTTGGGTACAAGTGAACTCCCCAGGGCAGCCTTTACGCAGCCCCACATGCAACTGGACCCTCCGGGTTCGCTGTTTCCGAGCATTCCTAAACATAGCCCTAGACGGCTTCGAAGACGAGTGAAAAATCAGGCCCCAGGAAATGCGTTCCGAGCCCTTTTCGCCCATCCAAAAGTGCCCCCAAAGGAAGGCTTTGGGTACAAGTGATCTCCCCAGGGGAGCCTTTACGCAGCCCCACATGCAACTGGACCCTTCGGGTTCGATTTTTCCGAGCAACCCTAAATATATCACTAGCCGGCATGGGAGAAGACTGAAAACCCGGGCCCCAGAAAACGCGTTGCAAGCCCCTTTGGACCATCCAAAAGTGTCACCAAAGGAAGGCTTTGGGTACAAGTGAACTCCCCAGGGGAGCCTTTACGCAGCCCCACATGCAACTGGACCCTCCGGGTTCGCTGTTTCCGAGCATCCCTAAACATAGCCCTAGCCGGCATCGGAGACGAGTGAAAAATCAGGCCCCAAGAAATGCGTTGCGAGCCCATTTCGTCCATCCAAAAGTGCCCCCAAAGGAAGGCTTTGGGTACAAGTGAACTCCCCAGGGGAGCCTTTAAGCAGCCCCACATGCAACTGGACCCTCCGGGTTCGCTGTTTCCGAGCATCCCTAAACATAGCCCTAGCCGGCATCGATGACGACTGAAAAATCAGGCCCCAGGAAATGCGTTGCGAGCCCTTTTCGTCCATCCAAAAGTGCCCCCAAAGGAAGGCTTTGGATACAAGTGAACTCCCCAGGGGAGCCTTTACGCAGACCCACATGCAACTGGACCCTCCGGGTTCGATTTTTCCGAGCAACCCTAAATATATCACTAGCCGGCATGGGAGAAGACTGAAAACCCGGGCCCCCGAAAACGCGTTGCAAGCCCCTTTGGACCATCCAAAAGTGTCACCAAAGGAAGGATTTGGGTACAAGTGAACTCCCCAGGGGAGCCTTTACGCAGCCCCACATGCAACTGGACCCTCCGGGTTCGCTGTTCCTGAACAAAATTAAACGTAGCCCTAGCCGTCTTCGGAGACGAGTGAAAAATCAGGCCCCAGGAAAAGCGTTCCGAGGCCTTTTCGCCCATCCAAATGTGCCCCCAAAAGAAGGCTTTGGGTACAAGAGAACTCCCCAGGGGAGCCTTTACGCAGCCCCACATGCAACTGGACCCTCCGGGTTCTCTGTTTCCGAGCATCCCAAAACATAGCCCTAGCCGGCATCAAAGTCGACTGAAAAATCAGGCCCCAGGAAATGCATTGCGAGCGATTTTCGTCCATCCAAAAGTGCCCCCAAAGGAAGGCTTTGGGTACAACTGAACTCCCCAGGGGAGCCTTTACGCAGCCCCACATGCAACTGGACCCTCCGGGTTCGATTTTTCCGAGCAATCCTAAATATATCACTAGCCGGCATGGGAGAGGACTGAAAACCCGGGCCCCAGAAAACGCGTTGCAAGCCCCTTTGGACCATCCAAAAGTGTCACCAAAGGAAGGCTTTGGGTACAAGAGAACTCCCCAGGGGAGCCTTTACGCAGCCCCACATGCAACTGGACCCTCCGGGTTCGCTTTTTCCGAGCATCCCTAAACATAGCCCTAGCCGTGTTCGGAGACGAGTGAAAAATCAGGCCACAGGAAATGCGTTGCGAGCCCTTTTCGGCCATCCAAATGTGCCCCCAAAGGAAGACTTTGGGTACAAGTGAACTCCCCAGGGCAGCCTTTACGCAGCCCCACATGCAACTGGACCCTCCGGGTTCGCTGTTTCCGAGCATCCCTAAACATAGCCCTAGCCGGCATCGGAGACGAGTGAAAAATCAGGCCCCAGGAAATGCGTTCCGAGCCCTTTTCGCCCATCCAAAAGTGCCCCCAAAGAAAGGCTTTGGGTACAAGTGAACTCCCCAGGGGAGCCTTTAAGCAGCCCCACATGCAACTGGACCCTTCGGGTTCGCTGTTTCCGAGCATCCCTAAACATAGCCCTAGCCGGCAAAGAAGACAAGTGAAAAATCAGGCCCCAGGAAATGTGTTGCCAGCCCCTTCAGACCATCCAAAAGTGCCCCCAAAGGAAGGCTTTGGGTACAAGTGATCTCCCCAGGGGAGCCTTTACGCAGCCCCACATGCAACTGGACACTCCGGGTTCGATTTTTCCGAGCAATCCTAAATATATCACTAGCCGGCATGGGAGAGGACTGAAAACCCGGGCCCCAGAAAACTCGTTGCAAGCCCCTTTGGACCATCCAAAAGTGTCACCAAAGGAAGGCTTTGGGTACAAGAGAACTCCCCAGGGGAGCCTTTACGCAGCCCCACATGCAACTGGACCCTCCAGGTTCGCTGTTTCCGAGCATCCCTAAACATAGCCCTAGCCGGCATCGAAGACGACTGAAAAATCAGGCCCCAGGAAATGCGTTGCGAGCCCATTTCGCCCATCCAAAAGTGCCCCCAAAGGAAGGCTTTGGGTACAAGAGAACTCCCCAGGGGAGCCTTTACGCAGCCCCACATGCAACTGGACCCTCCGGGTTCGCTGTTTCCGAGCATCCCTAAACATATCCCTAGACGGCTTCGAAGACGACTGAAAAATCAGGCCCCAGGAAATGCATTGCGAGCCCTTTTCGCCCGTCCAAAAGTGCCCGCAAAGGAAGGCTTTGGGTACAACTGAACTCCCCAGGGGAGCCTTTACGCAGCCCCACATGCAACTGGACCCTCCGGGTTCTCTGTTTCCGAGCAATACTAAATATATCCCTAGCGGGCATGGGAGAAGACTGAAAACCCGGGCCCCAGGAAACGCGTTGCAAGCCCCTTTGGACCATCCAAAAGTGCCCGCAAAGGAAGGCTTTGGGTACAAGTGAACTCCCCAGGGGAGCCTTTACGCAGCCCCACATGCAACTGGACCCTCCGGGTTTGCTGTTTCCGAGCATTCCTAAACATAGCCCTAGACGGCTTCGAAGACGAGTGAAAAATCAGGCCCCAGGAAATGCGTTGCGAGCCCTTTTCGCCCATCCAAAAGTGCCCCCAAAGGAAGGCTTTGGGTACAAGTGATCTCCCCAGGGGAGCCTTTACGCAGCCCCACATGCAACTGGACCCTTCGGGTTCGATTTTTCCGAGCAACCCTAAATATATCACTAGCCGGCATGGGAGAAGACTGAAAACCCGGGCCCCAGAAAACGCGTTGCAAGCCCCTTTGGACCATCCAAAAGTGTCACCAAAGGAAGGCTTTGGGTACAAGTGAACTCCCCAGGGGAGCCCTTACACAGCCCCACATGCAACTGGACCCTCCGGGTTTGCTGTTTCCGAGCATCCCTAAACATAGTCCTAGAAGGCATCGAAGACGACTGAAAAATCAGGCCCCAGGAAATGCGTTGCGAGCCCTTTTCGCCCATCCAAATGTGCCCCCAAAGGAAGGCTTTGGGTACAAGTGAACTCCCCAGGGGAGCCTTTACGCAGCCCCACATGCAACTGGACCCTCCGGGTTCGCTGTTTCCGAGCATCCCTAAACATAGCCCTAGCCGGCATCTAAGACGACTGAAAAATCAGGCCCCAGGAAATGCGTTGTGAGCCCTTTTCGTCCATCCAAAAGTGCCCGCAAAGGAAGGCTTTGGGTACAACTGAACTCCCCAGGGGAGCCTTTACGCAGCCCCACATGCAACTGGAACCTCCGGGTTCGCTGTTTCCGAGCATCCATAAACATAGCCCTAGCCGGCCTCAAAGACAAGTAAAAAATCAGGACCCAGGAAATGTGTTGCCAGCCCCTTCAGACCATCCAAAAGTGTCTCCAAAGGAAGGCTTTGGGTACAAGTGATCTCCCCAGGGGAGCCTTTACGCAGCCCCACATGCAACTGGACCCTCCGGGTTCGCTGTTCCTGAGCAAATCTAAAGGTAGCCCTAGCCGTCATCGGAGACGAGTGAAAAATCAGGCCCCAGGAAAAGCGTTCCGAGGCCTTTTCGCCCATCCAATTGTGCCCCCAAAGGAAGGCTTTGGGTACAAGAGAACTCCCCAGGGGAGCCTTTACACAGCCCCACATGCAACTGGACCCTCCGGGTTTGCTGTTTCCGAGCATCCCTAAACATAGTCCTAGAAGGCATCGAAGACAAGTGAAAAATCAGGCCCAGGAAATGCGTTGCAAGCCCCTTTTCGTCCATCCAAAAGTGCCCTCAAAGGAAGGCTTTGGGTACAAGTGATCTCCCCAGGGGAGCCTTTACGCAGCCCCACATGCAACTGGACCCTCCGGGTTCGCTGTTCCTGAACAAACCTAAACGTAGCCCTAGCCGTCTTCGGAGACGACTGAAAAATCAGGCCCCAGGAAATGCGTTGCGAGCCCTTTTCGCCCATCCAAATGTGCCCCCAAAGGAAGGCTTTGGGTACAAGTGAACTCCCCAGGGGAGCCTTTACGCAGCCCCACATGCAACTGGACCCTCCGGGTTCGCTGTTTCCGAGCATCCCTAAACATAGCCATAGCCGTAATCGAAGACGACTGAAAAATGAGGCCCCAGGAAATGCGTTCCGAGGCCTTTTCACCCATCCAAATGTGCCCCCAAAGGAAGACTTTGGGTACAAGTGAACTCCCCAGGGGAGCCTTTACGCAGCCCCACATGCAACTGGACCCTCCGGGTTCGCTGTTCCTGAACAAACCTAAACGTAGCCCTAGCCGTCATCGGAGACGACTGAAAAATCAGGCCACAGGAAATGCGTTGCGAGCCCTTTTCACCCATCCAAATGTGCCCCCAAAGGAAGACTTTGGGTACAAGTGAACTCCCCAGGGGAGCCTTTACGCAGCCCCACATGCAACTGGACCCTCCGGGTTCGCTGTTTCCGAGCATCCCTAAACATAGCCCTAGCCGTCATCGGAGACGAGTGAAAAATCAGGCCCCAGGAAATGCGTTGCGAGCCCTTTTCGCCCATCCAAAAGTGCCCCCAAAGAAAGGCTTTGGGTACAAGTGAACTCCCCAGGGGAGCCTTTATGCAGCCCCACATGCAACTGGACCCTACGGGTTCGCTGTTTCCGAGCATCCCTAAACATAGCCCTAGCCGGCATCGAAGACGACTGAAAATCAGGCCACAGGAAATGCGTTGCGAGCCCTTTTCGCCCATCCAAAAGTGCCCCCAAAGGAAGGCTTTGGGTACAAGTGAACTCCCCAGGGGAGCCTTTACGCAGCCCCACATGCAACTGGACCCTCCGGGTTCGCTGTTTCCGAGCATCCCTAAACATCCCCCTAGACGGCATAGAAGACGACTGAAAAATCAGGCCCCAGGAAATGCGTTGTGAGCCCTTTTCGTCCATCCAAAAGTGCCCCCAAAGGAAGGCTTTGGGTACAACTGAACTCCCCAGGGGAGCCTTTACGCAGCCCCACATGCAACTGGACCCTTCGGGTTCGATTTTTCCGAGCAATCCTAAATATATCTCTAGCTGGCATGGAGAAGACTGAAAACCCAGGCCCCAGAAAACGCGTTGCAAGCCCCTTTGGACCATCCAAAAGTGTCACCAAAGGAAGGCTTTGGGTACAAGAGAACTCTCCAGGGGAGCCTTTACGCAGCCCCACATGCAACTGGACCCTCCGGGTTCGCTGTTCATGAGCAAACCTAAACGTAGCCCTAGCCGTCATCGGAGACGACTGAAAAATCAGGCCCCAGGAAATGCGTTGCAAGCCCCTTTGGACCATCCAAAAGTGCCCGCAAAGGAAGGCTTTGGGTACAAGTGAACTCCCCAGGGGAGCCTTTACGCAGCCCCACATGCAACTGGACCCTCCGGGTTTGCTGTTTCCGAGCATTCCTAAGCATAACCCTAGACGGCTTCGAAGACGAGTGAAAAATCAGGCCCCAGGAAATGCGTTGCGAGCCCTTTTCGCCCATCCAAAAGTGTCCCCAAAGGAAGGCTTTGGGTACAAGTGATCTCCCCAGGGGAGCCTTTACGCAGCCCCACATGCAACTGGACCCTCCGGGTTCGCTGTTCCTGAACAAACCTAAACGTAGCCCTAGCCGTCTTCGGAGACGAGTGAAAAATCAGGCCCCAGGAAATGCGTTGCGAGCCCTTTTCGCCCATCCAAATGTGCCCCCAAAGGAAGGCTTTGGGTACAAGTGAACTCCCCAGGGGAGCATTTACGCAGCCCCACATGCAACTGGACCCTCCGGGTTCGCTGTTTCCGAGCATCCCTAAACATAGCCCTAGCCGTCATCGAAGACGACTGAAAAATGAGGCCCCAGGAAATGCGTTCCGAGCCCTTTTCGTCCATCCAAAAGTGCCCCCAAAGGAAGGCTTTGGGTACAAGTGAACTCCCCAGGGGAGCCTTTACGCAGCCCCACATGCAACTGGACCCTCCGGGTTCGCTGTTTCCGAGCATCCCTATACGTAGCCCTAGCCGGCATCGAAGACGACTGAAAAATCAGGCCCCAGGAAATGCGTTGCAAGCCCCTTTGGACCATCCAAAAGTGCCCCCAAACGAAGGCTTTGGGTACAAGTGAACTCCCCAGGGGAGCCTTTACGCAGCCCCACATGCAACTGGACCCTCCGGGTTTGCTGTTTCCGAGCATTCCTAAGCATAGCCCTAGACGGCTTCGAAGACTAGTGAAAAATCAGGCCCCAGGAAATGCGTTGCGAGCCCTTTTCGCCCATGCAAAAGTGCCCCCAAAGGAAGGCTTTGGGTACAAGTGATCTCCCCAGGGGAGCCTTTACGCAGCCCCACATGCAACTGGACCCTCCGGGTTCGCTGTTCCTGAACAAACCTAAACGTAACCCTAGCCGTCTTCGGAGACGAGTGAAAAATCAGGCCCCAGGAAATGCGTTGCGAGCCCTTTTCGCCCATCCAAATGTGCCCCCAAAGGAAGGCTTTGGGTACAAGTGAACTCCCCAGGGGAGCCTTTACGCAGCCCCACATGCAACTGGACCCTCCGGGTTCGCTGTTTCCAAGCATCCCTAAACATAGCCCTAGCCGTCATCGAAGACGACTGAAAAATGAGGCCCCAGGAAATGCGTTCCGAGGCCTATTCGCCCATCCAAAAGTGCCCCCAAAGGAAGGCTTTGGGTACAAGTGAACTCCCCAGGGGAGCCTTTACGCAGCCCCACATGCAACTGGACCCTCCGGGTTCGCTGTTTCCGAGCATCCCTAAACATAGCCTTAGCCGGCATCGATGACGACTGAAAAATCAGGCCCCAGGAAATGCGTTGCGAGCCCCTTTGGACCATCCAAAAGTGCCCCCAAAGGAAGGCTTTGGGTACAAGTGATCTCCCCAGGGGAGCCTTTACGCAGCCCCACATGCAACTGGACCCTTCGGGTTCGATTTTTCCGAGCAACCCTAAATATATCACTAGCCGGCATGGGAGAAGACTGAAAACCCGGGCCCCAGAAAACGCGTTGCAAGCCCCTTTGGACCATCCAAAAGTGTCACCAAAGGAAGGCTTTGGGTACAAGTGAACTCCCCAGGGGAGCCCTTACACAGCCCCACATGCAACTGGACCCTCCGGGTTTGCTGTTTCCGAGCATCCCTAAACATAGTCCTAGAAGGCATCGAAGACGACTGAAAAATCAGGCCCCAGGAAATGCGTTGCGAGCCCTTTTCGCCCATCCAAATGTGCCCCCAAAGGAAGGCTTTGGGTACAAGTGAACTCCCCAGGGGAGCCTTTACGCAGCCCCACATGCAACTGGACCCTCCGGGTTCGCTGTTTCCGAGCATCCCTAAACATACCCCTAGCCGGCATCTAAGACGACTGAAAAATCAGGCCCCAGGAAATGCGTTGTGAGCCCTTTTCGTCCATCCAAAAGTGCCCGCAAAGGAAGGCTTTGGGTACAAGTGAACTCCCCAGGGGAGCCTTTACGCAGCCCCACATGCAACTGGACCCTCCGGGTTCGCTGTTTCCGAGCATCCATAAACATAGCCCTAGCCGGCCTGGAAGAGAAGTAAAAAATCAGGACCCAGGAAATGTGTTGCCAGCCCCTTCAGACCATCCAAAAGTGTCTCCAAAGGAAGGCTTTGTGTACAAGTGATCTCCCCAGGGGAGCCTTTACGCAGCCCCACATGCAACTGGACCCTCCGGGTTCGCTGTTCCTGAGCAAATCTAAAGGTAGCCCTAGCCGTCATCGGAGACGAGTGAAAAATCAGGCCCCAGGAAAAGCGTTCCGAGGTCTTTTCGCCCATCCAATTGTGCCCCCAAAGGAAGGCTTTGGGTACAAGAGAACTCCCCAGGGGAGCCTTTACACAGCCCCACATGCAACTGGACCCTCCGGGTTTGCTGTTTCCGAGCATCCCTAAACATAGTCCTAGAAGGCATCGAAGACGACTGAAAAATCAGGCCCCAGGAAATGCGTTGCGAGCCCTTTTCGCCCATCCAAATGTGCCCCCAAAGGAAGGCTTTGGGTACAAGTGAACTCCCCAGGGGAGCCTTTACGCAGCCCCACATGCAACTGGACCCTCCGGGTTCGCTGTTTCCGAGCATCCCTAAACATACCCCTAGCCGGCATCTAAGACGACTGAAAAATCAGGCCCCAGGAAATGCGTTGTGAGCCCTTTTCGTCCATCCAAAAGTGCCCGCAAAGGAAGGCTTTGGGTACAACTGAACTCCCCAGGGGAGCCTTTACGCAGCCCCACATGCAACTGGACCCTCCGGGTTCGCTGTTTCCGAGCATCCATAAACATAGCCCTAGCCGGCCTGGAAGACAAGTAAAAAAACAGGACCCAGGAAATGTGTTGCCAGCCCCTTCAGACCATCCAAAAGTGTCTCCAAAGGAAGGCTTTGGGTACAAGTGATCTCCCCAGGGGAGCCTTTACGCAGCCCCACATGCAACTGGACCCTCCGGGTTCGCTGTTCCTGAGCAAATCTAAAGGTAGCCCTAGCCGTCTTCGGAGACGAGTGAAAAATCAGGCCCCAGGAAATGCGTTGCGAGCCCTTTTCGCCCATCCAATTGTGCCCCCAAAGGAAGGCTTTGGGTACAAGAGAACTCCCCAGGGGAGCCTTTACACAGCCCCACATGCAACTGGACCCTCCGGGTTCGCTGTTTCCGAGCATCCCTAAACATAGCCCTAGCCGTCATCGAAGACGACTGAAAAATGAGGCCCCAGGAAATGCGTTCCGAGGCCTATTCGCCCATCCAAAAGTGCCCCCAAAGGAAGGCTTTGGGTACAAGTGAACTCCCCAGGGGAGCCTTTACGCAGCCCCACATGCAACTGGACCCTCCGGGTTCGCTGTTTCCGAGCATCCCTAAACATAGCCTTAGCCGGCATCGATGACGACTGAAAAATCAGGCCCCAGGAAATACGTTGCGAGCCCCTTTGGACCATCCAAAAGTGCCCCCAAAGGAAGGCTTTGGGTACAAGTGATCTCCCCAGGGGAGCCTTTACGCAGCCCCACATGCAACTGGACCCTTCGGGTTCGATTTTTCCGAGCAACCCTAAATATATCACTAGCCGGCATGGGAGAAGACTGAAAACCCGGGCCCCAGAAAACGCGTTGCAAGCCCCTTTGGACCATCCAAAAGTGTCACCAAAGGAAGGCTTTGGGTACAAGTGAACTCCCCAGGGGAGCCCTTACACAGCCCCACATGCAACTGGACCCTCCGGGTTTGCTGTTTCCGAGCATCCCTAAACATAGTCCTAGAAGGCATCGAAGACGACTGAAAAATCAGGCCCCAGGAAATGCGTTGCGAGCCCTTTTCGCCCATCCAAATGTGCCCCCAAAGGAAGGCTTTGGGTACAAGTGATCTCCCCAGGGGAGCCTTTACGCAGCCCCACATGCAACTGGACACTCCGGGTTCGCTGTTCCTGAACAAACCTAAACGTAGCCCTAGCCGTCTTCGGAGACGACTGAAAAATCAGGCCCCAGGAAATGCGTTGCGAGCCCTTTTCGCCCATCCAAATGTGCCCCCAAAGGAAGGCTTTGGGTACAAGTGAACTCCCCAGGGGAGCCTTTACGCAGCCCCACATGCAACTGGACCCTCCGGGTTCGCTGTTTCCGAGCATCCCTAAACATAGCCATAGCCGTAATCGAAGACGACTGAAAAATGAGGCCCCAGGAAATGCGTTCCGAGCCCATTAGGACCATCCAAAAGTGCCCCCAAAGGAAGGCTTTGGGTACAAGTGAACTCCCCAGGGGAGCCTTTACGCAGCCCCACATGCAACTGGACCCTCCGGGTTCGCTGTTCCTGAACAAACCTAAACGTAGCCCTAGCCGTCATCGGAGACGACTGAAAAATCAGGCCACAGGAAATGCGTTGCGAGCCCTTTTCACCCATCCAAATGTGCCCCCAAAGGAAGACTTTGGGTACAAGTGAACTCCCCAGGGGAGCCTTTACGCAGCCCCACATGCAACTGGACCCTCCGGGTTCGCTGTTTCCGAGCATCCCTAAACATAGCCCTAGCCGTCATCGGAGACGAGTGAAAAATCAGGCCCCAGGAAATGCGTTGCGAGCCCTTTTCGCCCATCCAAAAGTGCCCCCAAAGAAAGGCTTTGGGTACAAGTGAACTCCCCAGGGGAGCCTTTATGCAGCCCCACATGCAACTGGACCCTACGGGTTCGCTGTTTCCGAGCATCCCTAAACATAGCCCTAGCCGGCATCGAAGACGACTGAAAAATCAGGCCACAGGAAATGCGTTGCGAGCCCTTTTCGCCCATCCAAAAGTGCCCCCAAAGGAAGGCTTTGGGTACAAGTGAACTCCCCAGGGGAGCCTTTACGCAGCCCCACATGCAACTGGACCCTCCGGGTTCGCTGTTTCCGAGCATCCCTAAACATCCCCCTAGACGGCATAGAAGACGACTGAAAAATCAGGCCCCAGGAAATGCGTTGTGAGCCCTTTTCGTCCATCCAAAAGTGCCCCCAAAGGAAGGCTTTGGGTACAACTGAACTCCCCAGGGGAGCCTTTACGCAGCCCCACATGCAACTGGACCCTTCGGGTTCGATTTTTCCGAGCAATCCTAAATATATCTCTAGCTGGCATGGGAGAAGACTGAAAACCCAGGCCCCAGAAAACGCGTTGCAAGCCCCTTTGGACCATCCAAAAGTGTCACCAAAGGAAGGCTTTGGGTACAAGAGAACTCTCCAGGGGAGCCTTTACGCAGCCCCACATGCAACTGGACCCTCCGGGTTCGCTGTTCATGAGCAAACCTAAACGTAGCCCTAGCCGTCATCGGAGACGACTGAAAAATCAGGCCCCAGGAAATGCGTTGCAAGCCCCTTTGGACCATCCAAAAGTGCCCGCAAAGGAAGGCTTTGGGTACAAGTGAACTCCCCAGGGGAGCCTTTACGCAGCCCCACATGCAACTGGACCCTCCGGGTTTGCTGTTTCCGAGCATTCCTAAGCATAACCCTAGACGGCTTCGAAGACGAGTGAAAAATCAGGCCCCAGGAAATGCGTTGCGAGCCCTTTTCGCCCATCCAAAAGTGCCCCCAAAGGAAGGCTTTGGGTACAAGTGATCTCCCCAGGGGAGCCTTTACGCAGCCCCACATGCAACTGGACCCTCCGGGTTCGCTGTTCTTGAACAAACCTAAACGTAGCCCTAGCCGTCTTCGGAGACGAGTGAAAAATCAGGCCCCAGGAAATGCATTGCGAGCCCTTTTCGCCCATCCAAATGTGCCCCCAAAGGAAGGCTTTGGGTACAAGTGAACTCCCCAGGGGAGCATTTACGCAGCCCCACATGCAACTGGACCCTCCGGGTTCGCTGTTTCCGAGCATCCCTAAACATAGCCCTAGCCGTCATCGAAGACGACTGAAAAATCAGGCCCCAGGAAATGCGTTGCGAGCCCTTTTCGCCCATCCAAAAGTGCCCCCAAAGGAAGGCTTTGGGTACAAGTGATCTCCCCAGGGGAGCCTTTACGCAGCCCCACATGCAACTGGACCCTCCGGGTTCGCTGTTCCTGAACAAACCTAAACGTAGCCCTAGCCGTCTTCGGAGACGAGTGAAAAATCAGGCCCCAGGAAATGCGTTGCGAGCCCTTTTCGCCCATCCAAATGTGCCCCCAAAGGAAGGCTTTGGGTACAAGTGAACTCCCCAGGGGAGCCTTTACGCAGCCCCACATGCAACTGGACCCTCCGGGTTCGCTGTTTCCGAGCATCCCTAAACATAGCCCTAGCCGTCATCGAAGACGACTGAAAAATGAGGCCCCAGGAAATGCGTTCCGAGGCCTATTCGCCTATCCAAAAGTGCCCCCAAAGGAAGGCTTTGGGTACAAGTGAACTCCCCAGGGGAGCCTTTACGCAGCCCCACATGCAACTGGACCCTCCGGGTTCGCTGTTTCCGAGCATCCCTAAACATAGCCTTAGCCGGCATCGATGACGACTGAAAAATCAGGCCCCAGGAAATGCGTTGCGAGCCCCTTTGGACCATCCAAAAGTGCCCCCAAAGGAAGGCTTTGGATACAAGTGAACTCCCCAGGGGAGACTTTACGCAGCCACACATGCAACTGGACCCTCCGGGTTCGATTTTTCCGAGCAACCCTAAATATATCACTAGCAGGCATTGGAGAAGACTGAAAACCCGGGCCCCAGAAAACGCGTTGCAAGCCCCTTTGGACCATCCAAAAGTGTCACCAAAGGAATGATTTGGGTACAAGTGAACTCCCCAGGGGAGCCTTTACGCAGCCCCACATGCAACTGGACCCTCCGGGTTTGCTGTTTCCGAGCATCCCTAAACATAGCCCTAGCCGGCATCGAAGACAAGTGAAAAATCAGGACCCAGGAAATGTGTTGCCAGCCCCTTCAGACCATCCAAAAGTGCCCCCAAAGGAAGGCTTTGGGTACAAGTGATCTCCCCAGGGGAGCCTTTACGCAGCCCCACATGCAACTGGACCCTCCGGGTACGCTGTTCATGAGCAAACCTAAACGTAGCCCTAGCCGTCTTCGGAGACGAGTGAAAAATCAGGCCCCAGGAAATGCGTTGCGAGCCCTTTTCGCCCATCCAAAAGTGCCCCTAAAGGAAGGCTTTGGGTACAAGTGAACTCCCCAGGGCAGCCTTTACGCAGCCCCACATGCAACTGGACCCTCCGGGTTCGCTGTTTCCGAGCATCCCTAAACATAGCCCTAGCCGTCATCGGAGACGAGTGAAAAATCAGGCCCCAGGAAATGCGTTCCGAGCCCTTTTCGCCCATCCAAAAGTGCCCCCAAAGGAAGACTTTGGGTACAAGTGAACTCCCCAGGGGAGCCTTTAAGCAGCCCCACATGCAACTGGACCCTTCGAGTTCGCTGTTTCCGAGCATCCCTAAACATAGCCCTAGCCGGCAAAGAATACAAGTGAAAAATCAGGCCCCAGGAAATGTTTTGCCAGCCCCTTCAGACCATCCAAAAGTGCCCCCAAAGGAAGGCTTTGGTACAAGTGATCTCCCCAGGGGAGCCTTTACGCAGCCCCACATGCAACTGGACCCTCCGGGTTCGCTGTTCCTGAGCAAATCTAAAGGTAGCCCTAGCCGTCATCGGAGACGAGTGAAAAATCAGGCCCCAGGAAAAGCGTTCCGAGGCCTTTTCGCCCATCCAAATGTGCCCCGAAAGGAAGGCTTTGGGTACAAGAGAACTCCCCAGGGGAGCCTTTACGCAGCCCCACATGCAACTGGACCCTCCTGGTTTGCTGTTTCCGAGCATCCCTAAACATTGTCCTAGAAGGCATCGAAGACGAGTGAAAAATCAGGCCACAGGAAATGCGTTGCAAGCCCCTTTGGACCATCCAAAAGTGCCCCCAAAGGAAGGCTTTGGGTACAAGTGAACTCCCCAGGGGAGCCTTTACGCAGCCCCACATGCAACTGGACCCGCCGGGTTCGCTGTTTCCGAGCATCCCAAAACATAGCCCTAGCCGGCATCGAAGTCGACTGAAAAATCAGGCCCCAGGAAATGCGTTGCGAGCCCTTTTCGTCCATCCAAAAGTGCCCCTAAAGGAAGACTTTGGGTACAACTGAACTCCCCAGGGGAGCCTTTACGCAGCCCCACATGCAACTGGACCCTCCGGGTTCGATTTTTCCGAGCAATCCTAAATATATCACTAGCCGGCATGGGAGAGGACTGAAAACCCGGGCCCCAGAAAACGCGTTGCAAGCCCCTTTGGACCATCCAAAAGTGTCACCAAAGGAAGGCTTTGGGTACAAGAGAACTCCCCAGGGGAGCCTTTACGCAGCCCCACATGCAACTGGACCCTCCGGGTTCGCTGTTTCCGAGCATCCCTAAACATAGCCCTAGACGGCTTCGAAGACGACTGAAAAATCAGGCCCCAGGAAATGCATTGCGAGCACTTTTCGCCCGTCCAAAAGTGCCCCCAAAGGAAGGCTTTGGGTACAACTGAACTCCCCAGGGGAGCCTTTACGCAGCCGCACATGCAACTGGACACTCCGGGTTCGATTTTTCCGAGCAATACTAAATATATCCCTAGCGGGCATGGGAGAAGACTGAAAACCCGGGCCCCAGGAAACGCGTTGCAAGCCCCTTTGGACCATCCAAAAGTGTCCCCAAAGGAAGGCTTTGGGTACAAGAGAACTCCCCAGGGGAGCCTTTACGCAGCCCCACATGCAACTGGACCCTCCGGGTTCGTTGTCCCTGAACAAACCTAAACGTAGCCCTAGCCGTCATCGGAGACGACTGAAAAATCAGGCCCCAGGAAATGCGTTGCAAGCCCCTTTGGACCATCCAAAAGTGCCCCCAAACGAAGGCTTTGGGTACAAGTGAACTCCCCAGGGGAGCCTTTACGCAGCCCCACATGCAACTGGACCCTCCGGGTTCGCTCTTCCTGAGCAAACCTAAACATAATCTTAGACGGCTTCAAAGACGACTGAAAAATCAGGCCCCTGGAAATGCATTCCGAGCCCTTTTCGCCCGTCCAAAAGTGCCTGCAAAGGAAGGCTTTGGGTACAAGTGAACTCCCCAGGGGAGCCTTTACGCAGCCCCACATGCAACTGGACCCTCTGGGTTTGCTGTTTCCGAGCATCCCTAAACATAACCCTAGCCGGCATCGATGACGACTGAAAAATCAGGCCCAAGGAAATGCGTTACGAGCCCTTTTCGCCCGTCCAAATGTGCCCCCAAAGGAAGTCTTTGGGTACAACTGAACTCCCCAGGGGAGCCTTTACGCAGCCCCACATGCAACTGGACCCTCCGGGTTCGATTTTTCCGAGCAAACCTAAATATATCACTAGCCTTCATGGGAGAAGACTGAAAACCCGGGCCCCAGGAAACACGTTGCAAGCCCCTTTGGACCATCCAAAAGTGTCACCAAAGGAAGGCTTTGGGTACAAGTGAACTCCCCAGGGGAGCCTTTACGCAGCCCCACATGCAACTGGACCCTCCGGGTTCGCTGTTCATGAGCAAACCTAAACGTAGCCCTACCCGTCATCGGAGACGACTGAAAAATCAGGCCCCAGGAAATGCGTTGCAAGACCCTTTGGACCATCCAAAAGTGCCCGCAAAGGAAGGCTTTGGGTACAAGTGATCTCCCCAGGGGAGCCTTTACGCAGCCCCACATGCAACTGGACCCTCCGGGTTCGATTTTTCCGAGCAATACTAAATATATCCCTAGTCGGCATGGGAGAAGACTGAAAACCCGGGCCCCAGAAAACGCGTTGCAAGCCCCTTTGGACCATCCAAAAGTGTCACCAAAGGAAGGCTTTGGGTACAAGAGAACTCCCCAGGGGAGCCTTTACGCAGCCCCACATGCAACTTGACCCTCCGGGTTCGCTGTTCCTAAACAAACCTAAACGTAGCCCTAGCCGTCTTCGGAGATGAGTGAAAAATCAGGCCCCAGGAAATGCGTTGCGAGCCCTTTTCGCCCATCCAAATGTGCCCCCAAAGGAAGACTTTGGGTACAAGTGAACTGCCCAGGGGAGCCTTTACGGAGCCGCACATGCAACTGGACCCTCCGGGTTCGCTGTTTCCGAGCATCCCTAAACATAGCCCTAGACGGCTTCGAAGACGACTGAAAAATCAGGCCCCAGGAAATGCGTTGCGAGCCCTTTTCGCCCATCCAAATGTGCCCCCAAAGGAAGGCTTTGGGTACAAGTGAACTCCCCAGGGGAGCCTTTACGCAGCCCCACATGCAACTGGACCCGCCGGGTTCGCTGTTTCCGAGCATCCCTAAACATAGCCCTAGTCGGCATCGAAGACGACTGAAAAATCAGGCCCCAGGAAATGCGTTTCGAGCCCTTTTCGTCCATCCAAAAGTGCCCCCAAAGGAAGACTTTGGGTACAACTGAACTCCCCAGGGGAGCCTTTATGCAGCCCCACATGCAACTGGACCCTCCGGGTTCGATTTTTCCGAGCAACCCTAAATATATCACTAGCCGGCATGGGAGAAGACTGAAAACCCGGGCCCCCGAAAACGCGTTGCAAGCCCCTTTGGACCATCCAAAAGTGTCACCAAAGGAAGGCTTTGGGTACAAGTGAACTCCCCAGGGGAGCCTTTACGCAGCCCCACATGCAACTGGACCCTCCGGGTTCGCTGTTCCTGAACAAACCTAAACGTAGCCCTAGCCGTCTTCGGAGACGAGTGAAAAATCAGGCCCCAGGAAATGCGTTGCGAGCCCTTTTCGCCCATCCAAAAGTTCCCCCAAAGGAAGACTTTGGGTACAAGTGAACTCCCCAGGGCAGCCTTTACGCAGCCCCACATGCAACTGGACCCTCCGGGTTCGCTGTTTCCGAGCATCCCTAAACATAGCCCTAGCCGTCATCGGAGACGAGTGAAAAATCAGGCCCCAGGAAATGCGTTCCGAGCCCTTTTCGCCCATCCAAAAGTGCCCCCAAAGGAAGGCTTTGGGTACAAGTGAACTCCCCAGGGGAGCCTTTAAGCAGCCCCACATGCAACTGGACCCTTCGAGTTCGCTGTTTCCGAGCATCCCTAAACATAGCCCTAGCCGGCAAAGAAGACAAGTGAAAAATCAGGCCCCAGGAAATGTGTTGCCAGCCCCTTCAGACCATCCAAAAGTGCCCCCAAAGGAAGGCTTTGGGTACAAGTGATCTCCCCAGGGGAGCCTTTACGCAGCCCCATATGCAACTGGACCCTCCGGGTTCGCTGTTCCTGAGCAAATCTAAAGGTAGCCCTAGCCGTCATCGGAGACGAGTGAAAAATCAGGCCCCAGGAAAAGCGTTCCGAGGCCTTTTCGCCCATCCAAATGTGCCCCCAAAGGAAGGCTTTGGGTACAAGAGAACTCCCCAGGGGAGCCTTTACGCAGCCCCACATGCAACTGGACCCTCCTGGTTTGCTGTTTCCGAGCATCCCTAAACATTGTCCTAGAAGGCATCGAAGACGAGTAAAAAATCAGGCCACAGGAAATGCGTTGCAAGCCCCTTTGGACCATCCAAAAGTGCCCCCAAAGGAAGGCTTTGGGTACAAGTGAACTCCCCAGGGGAGCCTTTAAGCAGCCCCACATGCAACTGGACCCTCCGGGTTCGCTGTTTCCGAGCATCCCTAAACATAGCCCTAGCCGGCATCGAAGTCGTCTGAAAAATCAGGCCCCAGGAAATGCGTTGCGAGCCCTTTTCGTCCATCCAAAAGTGCCCCTAAAGGAAGACTTTAGGTACAACTGAACTCCCCAGGGGAGCCTTTACGCAGCCCCACATGCAACTGGACCCTCCGGGTTCGATTTTTCCGAGCAATCCTAAATATATCACTAGCCGGCATGGGAGAGGACTGAAAACCCGGGCCCCAGAAAACGCGTTGCAAGCCCCTTTAGACCATCCAAAAGTGTCACCAAAGGAAGGCTTTGGGTACAAGTGAACTCCCCAGGGGAGCCTTTACGCAGCCCCACATGCAACTGGACCCTCCGGGTTCCATGTTCATGAGCAAACCTAAACGTAGCCATAGCCGTCATCGGAGACGACTGAAAAATCAGGCCCCAGGAAATGCGTTGCGAGCCCGTTTGGACCATCCAAAAGTGCCCCCAAAGGAAGGCTTTGGGTACAACTGAACTCCCCAGGGGAGTCTTTACGCAGCCGCACATGCAACTGGACCCTCCGGGTTCGATTTTTCCGAGCAATACTAAATATATCCCTAGCGGGCATGGGAGAAGACTGAAAATTCAGGCCCCAGGAAACGCGTTGCAAGCCCCTGTGGACCATCCAAAAGTGTCTCCAAAGGAAGGCTTTGGGTACAAGAGAACTCCCCAGGGGAGCCTTTACGCAGCCCCACATGCAACTGGACCCTCCGGGTTCGCTGTTCCTGAACAAACCTAAACGTAGCCCTAGCCGTCATCGGAGACGACTGAAAAATCAGGCCCCAGGAAATGCGTTGCAAGCCCCTTTGGACCATCCAAAAGTGCCCGCAAAGGAAGGCTTTGGGTACAAGTGAACTCCCCAGGGGAGCCTTTACGCAGCCCCACATGCAACTGGACCCTCCGGGTTCGCTCTTCCTGAGTAAACCTAAACATAATCTTAGACGGCTTCAAAGACGACTGAAAAATCAGGCCCCTGGAAATGCATTCCGAGCCCTTTTCGCCCGTCCAAAAGTGCCCCCAAAGGAAGGCTTTGGGTACAAGAGAACTCCCCAGGGGAGCCTTTACGCAGCCCCACATGCAACTGGACCCTCCGGGTTCGCTGTTCATGAGCAAACCTAAACGTAGCCCTACCCGTCATCGGAGACGACTGAAAAATCAGGCCCCAGGAAATGCGTTGCAAGCCCCTTTGGACCATCCAAAAGTGCCCGCAAAGGAAGGCTTTGGGTACAAGTGATCTCCCCAGGGGAGCCTTTACGCAGCCCCACATGCAACTGGACCCTCCGGGTTCGATTTTTCCGAGCAATACTAAATATATCCCTAGTCGGCATGGGAGAAGACTGAAAACCCGGGCCCCAGAAAACGCGTTGCAAGCCCCTTTGGACCATCCAAAAGTGTCACCAAAGGAAGGCTTTGGGTACAAGAGAACTCCCCAGGGGAGCCTTTACGCAGCCCCACATGCAACTTGACCCTCCGGGTTCGCTGTTCCTAAACAAACCTAAACGTAGCCCTAGCCGTCTTCGGAGATGAGTGAAAAATCAGGCCCCAGGAAATGCGTTGCGAGCCCTTTTCGCCCATCCAAATGTGCCCCCAAAGGAAGACTTTGGGTACAAGTGAACTGCCCAGGGGAGCCTTTACGGAGCCGCACATGCAACTGGACCCTCCGGGTTCGCTGTTTCCGAGCATCCCTAAACATAGCCCTAGACGGCTTCGAAGACGACTGAAAAATCAGGCCCCAGGAAATGCGTTGCGAGCCCTTTTCGCCCATCCAAATGTGCCCCCAAAGGAAGGCTTTGGGTACAAGTGAACTCCCCAGGGGAGCCTTTACGCAGCCCCACATGCAACTGGACCCGCCGGGTTCGCTGTTTCCGAGCATCCCTAAACATAGCCCTAGTCGGCATCGAAGACGACTGAAAAATCAGGCCCCAGGAAATGCGTTTCGAGCCCTTTTCGTCCATCCAAAAGTGCCCCCAAAGGAAGACTTTGGGTACAACTGAACTCCCCAGGGGAGCCTTTATGCAGCCCCACATGCAACTGGACCCTCCGGGTTCGATTTTTCCGAGCAACCCTAAATATATCACTAGCCGGCATGGGAGAAGACTGAAAACCCGGGCCCCCGAAAACGCGTTGCAAGCCCCTTTGGACCATCCAAAAGTGTCACCAAAGGAAGGCTTTGGGTACAAGTGAACTCCCCAGGGGAGCCTTTACGCAGCCCCACATGCAACTGGACCCTCCGGGTTCGCTGTTCCTGAACAAACCTAAACGTAGCCCTAGCCGTCTTCGGAGACGAGTGAAAAATCAGGCCCCAGGAAATGCGTTGCGAGCCCTTTTCGCCCATCCAAAAGTTCCCCCAAAGGAAGACTTTGGGTACAAGTGAACTCCCCAGGGCAGCCTTTACGCAGCCCCACATGCAACTGGACCCTCCGGGTTCGCTGTTTCCGAGCATCCCTAAACATAGCCCTAGCCGTCATCGGAGACGAGTGAAAAATCAGGCCCCAGGAAATGCGTTCCGAGCCCTTTTCGCCCATCCAAAAGTGCCCCCAAAGGAAGGCTTTGGGTACAAGTGAACTCCCCAGGGGAGCCTTTAAGCAGCCCCACATGCAACTGGACCCTTCGAGTTCGCTGTTTCCGAGCATCCCTAAACATAGCCCTAGCCGGCAAAGAAGACAAGTGAAAAATCAGGCCCCAGGAAATGTGTTGCCAGCCCCTTCAGACCATCCAAAAGTGCCCCCAAAGGAAGGCTTTGGGTACAAGTGATCTCCCCAGGGGAGCCTTTACGCAGCCCCATATGCAACTGGACCCTCCGGGTTCGCTGTTCCTGAGCAAATCTAAAGGTAGCCCTAGCCGTCATCGGAGACGAGTGAAAAATCAGGCCCCAGGAAAAGCGTTCCGAGGCCTTTTCGCCCATCCAAATGTGCCCCCAAAGGAAGGCTTTGGGTACAAGAGAACTCCCCAGGGGAGCCTTTACGCAGCCCCACATGCAACTGGACCCTCCTGGTTTGCTGTTTCCGAGCATCCCTAAACATTGTCCTAGAAGGCATCGAAGACGAGTAAAAAATCAGGCCACAGGAAATGCGTTGCAAGCCCCTTTGGACCATCCAAAAGTGCCCCCAAAGGAAGGCTTTGGGTACAAGTGAACTCCCCAGGGGAGCCTTTAAGCAGCCCCACATGCAACTGGACCCTCCGGGTTCGCTGTTTCCGAGCATCCCTAAACATAGCCCTAGCCGGCATCGAAGTCGTCTGAAAAATCAGGCCCCAGGAAATGCGTTGCGAGCCCTTTTCGTCCATCCAAAAGTGCCCCTAAAGGAAGACTTTAGGTACAACTGAACTCCCCAGGGGAGCCTTTACGCAGCCCCACATGCAACTGGACCCTCCGGGTTCGATTTTTCCGAGCAATCCTAAATATATCACTAGCCGGCATGGGAGAGGACTGAAAACCCGGGCCCCAGAAAACGCGTTGCAAGCCCCTTTAGACCATCCAAAAGTGTCACCAAAGGAAGGCTTTGGGTACAAGTGAACTCCCCAGGGGAGCCTTTACGCAGCCCCACATGCAACTGGACCCTCCGGGTTCCATGTTCATGAGCAAACCTAAACGTAGCCATAGCCGTCATCGGAGACGACTGAAAAATCAGGCCCCAGGAAATGCGTTGCGAGCCCGTTTGGACCATCCAAAAGTGCCCCCAAAGGAAGGCTTTGGGTACAACTGAACTCCCCAGGGGAGTCTTTACGCAGCCGCACATGCAACTGGACCCTCCGGGTTCGATTTTTCCGAGCAATACTAAATATATCCCTAGCGGGCATGGGAGAAGACTGAAAATTCAGGCCCCAGGAAACGCGTTGCAAGCCCCTGTGGACCATCCAAAAGTGTCTCCAAAGGAAGGCTTTGGGTACAAGAGAACTCCCCAGGGGAGCCTTTACGCAGCCCCACATGCAACTGGACCCTCCGGGTTCGCTGTTCCTGAACAAACCTAAACGTAGCCCTAGCCGTCATCGGAGACGACTGAAAAATCAGGCCCCAGGAAATGCGTTGCAAGCCCCTTTGGACCATCCAAAAGTGCCCGCAAAGGAAGGCTTTGGGTACAAGTGAACTCCCCAGGGGAGCCTTTACGCAGCCCCACATGCAACTGGACCCTCCGGGTTCGCTCTTCCTGAGTAAACCTAAACATAATCTTAGACGGCTTCAAAGACGACTGAAAAATCAGGCCCCTGGAAATGCATTCCGAGCCCTTTTCGCCCGTCCAAAAGTGCCTGCAAAGGAAGGCTTTGGGTACAAGTGAACTCCCCAGGGGAGCCTTTACGCAGCCCCACATGCAACTGGACCCTCCGGGTTTGCTGTTTCCGAGCATCCCTAAACATAACCCTAGCCGGCATCGATGACGACTGAAAAATCAGGCCCAAGGAAATGAGTTACGAGCCCTTTTCGCCCGTCCAAAAGTGCCCCCAAAGGAAGGCTTTGGGTACAAGAGAACTCCCCAGGGGAGCCTTTACGCAGCCCCACATGCAACTGGACCCTCCGGGTTCGCTGTTCATGAGCAAACCTAAACGTAGCCCTACCCGTCATCGGAGACGACTGAAAAATCAGGCCCCAGGAAATGCGTTGCAAGCCCCTTTGGACCATCCAAAAGTGCCCCCAAAGGAAGGCTTTGGGTACAAGTGATCTCCCCAGGGGAGCCTTTACGCAGCCCCACATGCAACTGGACCCTCCGGGTTCGATTTTTCCGAGCAATACTAAATATATCCCTAGTCGGCATGGGAGAAGACTGAAAACCCGGGCCCCAGAAAACGCGTTGCAAGCCCCTTTGGACCATCCAAAAGTGTCACCAAAGGAAGGCTTTGGGTACAAGTGAACTCCCCAGGGGAGCCTTTACGCAGCCCCACATGCAACTGGACCCTTCGGTTTCTCTGTTTCCGAGCATTCCTAAATATATCACTAGCTGGCATGGGAGAAGACTGAAAACCCGGGCCCCAGAAAACGCGTTGCAAGCCCCTTTGGACCATCCAAAAGTGCCCCCATCGGAAGGCTTTGGATACAAGTGAACTCCCCAGGGGAGCCTTTACGCAGCCCCACATGCAACTGGACCATCCGGGTTTGATTTTTCCGAGCAATCCTCAATATATCACTAGCCGGCATGGGAGAAGACTGAAAACCCGGGCCCCAGAAAACGCGTTGCAAGCCCCTTTGGACCATCCAAAAGTGTCACGAAAGGAAGACTTTGGGTACAAGAGAACTCTCCAGGGGAGCCTTTACGCAGCCCCATATGCAACTGGACCCTCCGGGTTCGCTGTTTCCGAGCATCCCTAAACATAGCCCTAGATGGCATCGAAGACAAATGAAAAATCAGGCCCCAGGAAATGCGTTGCGAGCCCTTTTCGTCCATCCAAAAGTGCCCCCAAAGGAAGGCTTTGGGTACAGGTGAACTCCCCAGGGGAGCCTTTACGCAGCCCCACATGCAACTGGACCCTCCGGGTTCGCTGTTACCGAGCATCCCTATACATAGCCCTAGCCGGCATCCATGACGCCTGAAAAATCAGGCCCCAGGAAATGCTTTGCGAGCCCCTTAGGACCATCCAAAAGTGCCCCCAAAGGAAGACTTTGGGTACAACTGAACTCCCCAGGGGAGCCTTTACGCAGCCCCACATGCAACTGGACCCTTCAGGTTCGATTTTTCCGAGCAACCCTAAATATATCCCTAGCCGGCATGGGAGAAGACTGAAAACCCGAGCCCCAGAAAACGCATTGCAAGCTCCTTTGGACCATCCAAAAGTGTCACCAAAGGAAGGCTTTGGGTAAAAGTGAACTCCCCAGGGGAGCCTTTACACAGCCCCACATGCAACTGGACCCTCCGGGTTCGCTGTTCATGAGCAAACCTAAACGTAGCCCTAGCCGTCATCGGAGACGACTGAAAAATCATGCCACAGGAAATTCGTTGCCAGCCCCTTTGGACCATCCAAAAGTGCCCGCAAAGGAAGGCTTTGGGTACAAGTGAACTCCCCAGGGGAGCCTTTACGCAGCCCCACATGCAACTTGACAATCCGGGTTCGCTGTTTCCGAGCATACCTAACCATAGCCCTAGCCGGCATCGAAGACGACTGAAAAATCAGGCCCCAGGAAATGCGTTGCGAGCCCTTTTCGCCCATCCAAAAGTGCCCCCAAAGGAAGGCTTTGGATACAAGTGAACTCCCCAGGGGAGCCTTTACGCAGCCCCACATGAAACTGGACCCTCCGGGTTCGCTGTTTCCGAGCATCCCTAAACATAGCCCTAGCCGGCAAAGAAGACGACTGAAAAATAAGGCCCCAGGAAATGCGTTGCGAGCTCTTTTCTCCCATCCAAAAGTACCCGCAAAGGAAGGCTTTGGGTACAAGAGAACTCCCCAGGGGTGCCTTTAGGCAGCCCCACATGCAACTGGACCCTCCGGGTTCGCTGTTTCCGAGCAAACCTAAACATAGCCCTAGCCGTCATCGGAGACGAGTGAAAAATCAGGCCCCAGGAAATGCGTTCCGAGCCCTTTTCGCCCATCCAAAAGTGCCCCCAAAGGAAGGCTTTGGATACAAGTGGACGCCCCAGGGGAGCCTTTACGCAGCCCCAGATGCAACTGGACCCTCCGGGTTCGCTGTTCCTGAGCAAACCTAAACGTAGCCCTAGCCGTCATCGGAGACGAGTGAAAAATCAGGCCCCAGGAAATGCGTTCCGAGCCCTTTTCGCCCATCCAAAAGTACCCCCAAAGGAAGGCTTTGGGTACAAGTGAACTCCCCAGGGGAGCCTTTAGGCAGCCCCACATGCAACTGGACCCTCCGGGTTCGCTGTTTCCGAGCATCCCTAAACATACCCCTAGCCGGCATCGAAGACGACTGAAAAATCAGGCCCCAGGAAATGCGTTGCGAGCCCTTTTCGTCCATCCAAAAGTGCCCCCAAAGGAAGGCTTTGGGTACAGGTGAACTCCCCAGGGGAGCCTTTACACAGCCCCACATGCAACTGGACCCTCCGGGTTCGCTGTTCATGAGCAAACCTAAACGTAGCCCTAGCCGTCATCGGAGACGACTGAAAAATCATGCCACAGGAAATTCGTTGCCAGCCCCTTTGGACCATCCAAAAGTGCCCGCAAAGGAAGGCTTTGGGTACAAGTGAACTCCCCAGGGGAGCCTTTACGCAGCCCCACATGCAACTTGACAATCCGGGTTCGCTGTTTCCGAGCATACCTAACCATAGCCCTAGCCGGCATCGAAGACGACTGAAAAATCAGGCCCCAGGAAATGCGTTGCGAGCCCTTTTCGCCCATCCAAAAGTGCCCCCAAAGGAAGGCTTTGGATACAAGTGAACTCCCCAGGGGAGCCTTTACGCAGCCCCACATGAAACTGGACCCTCCGGGTTCGCTGTTTCCGAGCATCCCTAAACATAGCCCTAGCCGGCAAAGAAGACGACTGAAAAATAAGGCCCCAGGAAATGCGTTGCGAGCTCTTTTCTCCCATCCAAAAGTACCCGCAAAGGAAGGCTTTGGGTACAAGAGAACTCCCCAGGGGTGCCTTTAGGCAGCCCCACATGCAACTGGACCCTCCGGGTTCGCTGTTCCTGAGCAAACCTAAACGTAGCCCTAGCCGGCATCGGAGACGTGTGAAAAATCAGGCCCCAGGAAATGCGTTGCGAGCCCCTTTGGACCATCCAAACGTGCCCCCAAAGGAAGGCTTTGGGTACAAGTGAACTCCCCAGGGGAGCCTTTACGCAGCCCCACATGCAACTGCAACCTCCGGGTTCGCTGTTTCCGAACATCCCTAAACATACCCCTAGCGGGCATCGAAGACGACTGAAAAATCAGGCCCCAGGAAATGCGTTGCGAGCCCATTTCGTCCATCCAAAAGTGCCCCCAAAGGAAGGCTTTGGGTACAAGTGAACTCCCCAGGGGAGCCTTTACGCAGCCCCACATGCAACTGGACCCTCCGGGTTCGCTGTTTCCGAGCAAACCTAAACATAGCCCTAGCCGTCATCGGAGACGAGTGAAAAATCAGGCCCCAGGAAATGCGTTCCGAGCCCTTTTCGCCCATCCAAAAGTGCCCCCAAAGGAAGGCTTTGGATACAAGTGGACGCCCCAGGGGAGCCTTTACGCAGCCCCAGATGCAACTGGACCCTCCGGGTTCGCTGTTCCTGAGCAAACCTAAACGTAGCCCTAGCCGTCATCGGAGACGAGTGAAAAATCAGGCCCCAGGAAATGCGTTCCGAGCCCTTTTCGCCCATCCAAAAGTACCCCCAAAGGAAGGCTTTGGGTACAAGTGAACTCCCCAGGGGAGCCTTTACGCAGCCCCACATGCAACTGGACCCTCCGGGTTCTCTGTTTCCGAGCATCCCTAAACATACCCCTAGCCGGCATCGAAGACGACTGAAAAATCAGGCCCCAGGAAATGCGTTGCGAGCCCTTTTCGTCCATCCAAAAGTGCCCCCAAAGGAAGGCTTTGGGTACAGGTGAACTCCCCAGGGGAGCCTTTACGCAGCCCCACATGCAACTGGACCCTCCGGGTTCGCTGTTTCCGAGCAAACCTAAACATAGCCCTAGCCGTCATCGGAGACGAGTGAAAAATCAGGCCCCAGGAAATGCGTTCCGAGCCCTTTTCGCCCATCCAAAAGTGCCCCCAAAGGAAGGCTTTGGATACAAGTGGACGCCCCAGGGGAGCCTTTACGCAGCCCCAGATGCAACTGGACCCTCCGGGTTCGCTGTTCCTAAGCAAACCTAAACATAGCCCTATCCGTCATCGGAGACAAGTGAAAATTCAGGCCCTAGGAAATGCGTTGCGAGCCCCTTCGGACCATCCAAAAGTGCCCCCAAAGGAAGGCTTTGGGTACAAGTGAACTCCCCAGGGGAGCCTTTACGCAGCCCCACATGCAACTGGACCCTCCTGGTTTGCTGTTCCTGAGCAAACCTAAACGTAGCCCTAGCCGTCATCGGAGACGAGTGAAAAATCAGGCCCCAGGAAATGCGTTCCGAGCCCTTTTCGCCCATCCAAAAGTACCCCCAAAGGAAGGCTTTGGGTACAAGTGAACTCCCCAGGGGAGCCTTTACGCAGCCCCACATGCAACTGGACCCTCCGGGTTCTCTGTTTCCGAGCATCCCTAAACATACCCCTAGCCGGCATCGAAGACGACTGAAAAATCAGGCCCCAGGAAATGCGTTGCGAGCCCTTTTCGTCCATCCAAAAGTGCCCCCAAAGGAAGGCTTTGGGTACAGGTGAACTCCCCAGGGGAGCCTTTACGCAGCCCCACATGCAACTGGACCCTCCGGGTTCGCTGTTACCGAGCATCCCTATACATAGCCCTAGCCGGCATCCATGACGCCTGAAAAATCAGGCCCCAGGAAATGCTTTGCGAGCCCCTTAGGACCATCCAAAAGTGCCCCCAAAGGAAGACTTTGGGTACAACTGAACTCCCCAGGGGAGCCTTTACGCAGCCCCACATGCAACTGGACCCTTCAGGTTCGATTTTTCCGAGCAACCCTAAATATATCCCTAGCCGGCATGGGAGAAGACTGAAAACCCGAGCCCCAGAAAACGCATTGCAAGCTCCTTTGGACCATCCAAAAGTGTCACCAAAGGAAGGCTTTGGGTAAAAGTGAACTCCCCAGGGGAGCCTTTACACAGCCCCACATGCAACTGGACCCTCCGGGTTCGCTGTTCATGAGCAAACCTAAACGTAGCCCTAGCCGTCATCGGAGACGACTGAAAAATCATGCCACAGGAAATTCGTTGCCAGCCCCTTTGGACCATCCAAAAGTGCCCGCAAAGGAAGGCTTTGGGTACAAGTGAACTCCCCAGGGGAGCCTTTACGCAGCCCCACATGCAACTTGACAATCCGGGTTCGCTGTTTCCGAGCATACCTAACCATAGCCCTAGCCGGCATCGAAGACGACTGAAAAATCAGGCCCCAGGAAATGCGTTGCGAGCCCTTTTCGCCCATCCAAAAGTGCCCCCAAAGGAAGGCTTTGGATACAAGTGAACTCCCCAGGGGAGCCTTTACGCAGCCCCACATGAAACTGGACCCTCCGGGTTCGCTGTTTCCGAGCATCCCTAAACATAGCCCTAGCCGGCAAAGAAGACGACTGAAAAATAAGGCCCCAGGAAATGCGTTGCGAGCTCTTTTCTCCCATCCAAAAGTACCCGCAAAGGAAGGCTTTGGGTACAAGAGAACTCCCCAGGGGTGCCTTTAGGCAGCCCCACATGCAACTGGACCCTCCGGGTTCGCTGTTCCTGAGCAAACCTAAACGTAGCCCTAGCCGGCATCGGAGACGTGTGAAAAATCAGGCCCCAGGAAATGCGTTGCGAGCCCCTTTGGACCATCCAAACGTGCCCCCAAAGGAAGGCTTTGGGTACAAGTGAACTCCCCAGGGGAGCCTTTACGCAGCCCCACATGCAACTGCAACCTCCGGGTTCGCTGTTTCCGAACATCCCTAAACATACCCCTAGCGGGCATCGAAGACGACTGAAAAATCAGGCCCCAGGAAATGC
Source organism: Anas acuta (assembly GCF_963932015.1). Lineage (NCBI taxonomy): Eukaryota > Metazoa > Chordata > Aves > Anseriformes > Anatidae > Anas > Anas acuta. The sequence goes on from NW_027076104.1 coordinate 76,523, forward strand.
GTTGCGAGCCCATTTCGTCCATCCAAAAGTGCCCCCAAAGGAAGGCTTTGGGTACAAGTGAACTCCCCAGGGGAGCCTTTACGCAGCCCCACATGCAACTGGACCCTCCGGGTTCGCTGTTTCCGAGCAAACCTAAACATAGCCCTAGCCGTCATCGGAGACGAGTGAAAAATCAGGCCCCAGGAAATGCGTTCCGAGCCCTTTTCGCCCATCCAAAAGTGCCCCCAAAGGAAGGCTTTGGATACAAGTGGACGCCCCAGGGGAGCCTTTACGCAGCCCCAGATGCAACTGGACCCTCCGGGTTCGCTGTTCCTAAGCAAACCTAAACATAGCCCTATCCGTCATCGGAGACAAGTGAAAATTCAGGCCCTAGGAAATGCGTTGCGAGCCCCTTCGGACCATCCAAAAGTGCCCCCAAAGGAAGGCTTTGGGTACAAGTGAACTCCCCAGGGGAGCCTTTACGCAGCCCCACATGCAACTGGACCCTCCTGGTTTGCTGTTCCTGAGCAAACCTAAACGTAGCCCTAGCCGTCATCGGAGACGAGTGAAAAATCAGGCCCCAGGAAATGCGTTCCGAGCCCTTTTCGCCCATCCAAAAGTACCCCCAAAGGAAGGCTTTGGGTACAAGTGAACTCCCCAGGGGAGCCTTTACGCAGCCCCACATGCAACTGGACCCTCCGGGTTCTCTGTTTCCGAGCATCCCTAAACATACCCCTAGCCGGCATCGAAGACGACTGAAAAATCAGGCCCCAGGAAATGCGTTGCGAGCCCTTTTCGCCCATCCAAATGTGCCCCCAAAGGAAGACTTTGGGTACAAGAGAACTCCCCAGGGGAGCCTTTACGCAGCCCCACATGCAACTGGACCATCCGGGTTCGATTTTTCCGAGCACCCCTAAATATATTCCTAGCCGGCATGGGAGAAGACTGAAAACCCGGGCCCCAGAAAACGCGTTGCAAGCCCCTTTGGACCATCCAAAAGTTCCCCCAAAGGAAGGCTTTGGGTAAAAGTGAACTCCCCAGGGGAGCCTTTACACAGCCCCACATGCAACTGGACCCTCCGGGTTCGCTGTTCCTGAGCAAACCTAAACGTAGCCCTAGCCGTCATCGGAGACGACTGAAAAATCAGGCCCCAGGAAATTCGTTCCGAGCCCTTTTCGCCCATCCAAAAGTGCCCCCAAAGAAAGGCTTTGGGTACAAGTGAACTCCCCAGGGGAGCCTTTACGCAGCCCCACATGCAACTGGAACCTTCGGGTTCGCTGTTTCCGAGCATCCCTAAACATAGCCCTAGCCGGCATCGATGACGACTGAAAAATCAGGCCCCAGGAAATGAGTTACGAGCCCTTTTCGCCCATCCAAATGTGCCCCCAAAGGAAGGCTTTGGGTACAAGTGAACTCCCCAGGGGAGCCTTTACGCAGCCCCACATGCAACTGGACCCTTCAGGTTCGCTGTTTCCGAGCATCCCTAAACGTAGCCCTAGCCGGCATCGAAGACGAGTGAAAAATCAGGCCCCAGGAAATGTGTTGTGAGCCCTTTTCGTCCATCCAAAAGTGCCCCCAAATGAAGGCTTTGGGTACAAGTGAACTCCCCAGGGGAGCCTTTACGCAGCCCCACATGCAACTGGACCCTCCGGGTTCGCTGTTCATGAGCAAACCTAAACGTAGCCCTAGCCGTCATCGGAGACGACTGAAAAATCAGGCCCCAGGAAATGCGTTGCCAGCCCATTTCGACCATCCAAAAGTGCCCGCAAAGGAAGGCTTTGGGTACAAGTGAACTCCCCAGGGGAGCCTTTACGCAGCCCCACATGCAACTGGACCCTCCGGGTTCGCTGTTTCCGAGCATCCCTAAACATAGCCCTAGCCGGCATCGAAGACGACTGAAAAATCAGGCCCCAGGAAATGCGTTCCGAGCCCTTTTCGTCCTTCCAAAAGTGCCCCCAAAGGAAGGCTTTGGATACAAGTGAACTCCCCAGGGGAGCCTTTACGCAGCCCCACATGCAACTGGACCCTCCGGGTTCGCTGTTCCTAAGCAAACCTAAACATAGCCCTATCCGTCATCGGAGACAAGTGAAAATACAGGCCCTAGGAAATACGTTGCGAGCCCCTTCGGACCATCCAAAAGTTCCCCCAAAGGAAGGCTTTGGGTACAAGTGAACTCCCCAGGGGAGCCTTTACGCAGCCCCACATGCAACTGGACCCTCCTGGTTTGCTGTTCCTGAGCAAACCTAAACGTAGCCCTAGCCCTCATCGGAGACGAGTGAAAAATCAGGCCCCAGGAAATGCGTTCCGAGGCCTATTCGCCCATCCAAAAGTGCCCCCAAAGGAAGGCTTTGCGTACAACTGAACTCCCCAGGGGAGCCTTTACGCAGCCCCACATGCAACTGGACCCTCCGGGTTCGCTGTTTCCGAGCATCCCTAAACATAGCCCTAGCCGGCATCGAAGACGACTGAAAAATCAGGCCCCAGGAAATGCGTTCCGAGCCCTTTTCGTCCTTCCAAAAGTGCCCCCAAAGGAAGGCTTTGGATACAAGTGAACTCCCCAGGGGAGCCTTTACGCAGCCCCACATGCAACTGGACCCTCCGGGTTCGCTGTTCCTAAGCAAACCTAAACATAGCCCTATCCGTCATCGGAGACAAGTGAAAATACAGGCCCTAGGAAATACGTTGCGAGCCCCTTCGGACCATCCAAAAGTTCCCCCAAAGGAAGGCTTTGGGTACAAGTGAACTCCCCAGGGGAGCCTTTACGCAGCCCCACATGCAACTGGACCCTCCTGGTTTGCTGTTCCTGAGCAAACCTAAACGTAGCCCTAGCCGTCATCGGAGACGAGTGAAAAATCAGGCCCCAGGAAATGCGTTCCGAGGCCTATTCGCCCATCCAAAAGTGCCCCCAAAGGAAGGCTTTGCGTACAACTGAACTCCCCAGGGGAGCCTTTACGCAGCCCCACATGCAACTGGAACCTCCGGGTTCGCTGTTTCCGAGCATCCCTAAACATACCCCTAGCCGTCATCGGAGACGAGTGAAAAATCAGGCCCCAGGAAATGCGTTCCGAGGCCTATTCGCCCATCCAAAAGTGCCCCCAAAGGAAGGCTTTGCGTACAACTGAACTCCCCAGGGGAGCCTTTAGGCAGCCCCACATGCAACTGGAACCTCCGGGTTCGCTGTTTCCGAGCATCCCTAAACATACCCCTAGCCGTCATCGGAGACGAGTGAAAAATCAGGCCCCAGGAAATGCGTTCCGAGGCCTATTCGCCCATCCAAAAGTGCCCCCAAAGGAAGGCTTTGGGTACAAGTGAACTCCCCAGGGGAGCCTTTACGCAGCCCCACATGCAACTTGACCCTCCGGGTTCGCTGTTTCCGAGCATCCCTAAACATAGCCCTAGCCGGCATCGATGACGACTGAAAAATAAGGCCCCAGGAAATGCGTTCCGAGGCCTTTTCGTACATCTAAAAGTGCCCCCAAAGGAAGGCTTTGGGTACAAGAGAACTCCCCAGGGGTGCCTTTACGCAGCCACACATGCAACTGGACCCTTCGGGTTCGATTTTTCCGAGCAACCCTAAATATATCTCTAGCCGGCATGGGAGAAGACTGAAAACTCGGGCCACAGAAAATGCGTTGCAAGCCCCTTTGGACCATCCAAAAGTGTCACCAAAGGAAGGCTTTGGGTACAAGTGAACTCCCCAGGGGAGCCTTTACGCAGCCCCACATGCAACTTGACCCTCCAGGTTCGCTGTTTCCGAGCATCCCTAAACATACCCTAGCAGGCATCGATGACGACTGAAAAATCAGGCCCCAGGAAATGCGTTGTGAGCCCTTTTCGCCCGTCCAAAAGTGTCCTCAAAGGAAGGCTTTGGGTACAAGTGAACTCCCCAGGGGAGCCTTTACGCAGCCCCACATGCAACTGGACCCTTCAGGTTCGATTTTTCCGAGCAACCCTAAATATATCACTAGCCGGCATGGGAGAAGACTGAAAACCCGAGCCCCAGAAAACGCGTTGCAAGCCCCTTTGGACCATCCAAAAGTGTCACCAAAGGAAGGTTTAGGGTACAAGTGAACTCCCCAGGGGAGCCTTTACGCAGCCCCACATGCAACTTGACCCTCCGGGTTCGCTGTTTCCGAGCATCCCTAAACATAGCCCTAGCCGGCATTGATGACGACTGAAAAATCAGGCCCCAGGAAATGCGTTCCGAGGCCTTTTCGTACATCCAAAAGTGCCCCCAAAGGAAGGCTTTGGGTACAAGAGAACTCCCCAGGGGAGCCTTTACGCAGCCACACATGCAACTGGACCCTTCGGGTTCGATTTTTCCGAGCAACCCTAAATATATCCCTAGCCGGCATGGGAGAAGACTGAAAACCCGGGCCACAGAAAACGCGTTGCATGCCCCTTTGGACCATCCAAAAGTGTCACCAAAGGAAGGCTTTGGGTACAAGTGAACTCCCCAGGGGAGCCTTTACGCAGCCCCACATGCAACTTGACCCTCCAGGTTCGCTGTTTCCGAGCATCGCTAAACATACCCTAGCAGGCATCGATGACGACTGAAAAATCAGGCCCCAGGAAATGCGTTGTGAGCCCTTTTCGCCCGTCCAAAAGTGTCCCCAAAGGAAGGCTTTGGGTACAAGTGAACTCCCCAGGGGAGCCTTTACACAGCCCCACATGCAACTTTACCCTCCGGGTTCGCTGTTCCTGAGCAAACCTAAACATAGCCCTACCCGGCTTCGAAGACGACTGAAAAATCAGGCCCCAGGAAATGCGTTACGAGCCCTTTTCGCCCATCCAAAAGTGGCCCCAAAGGAAGGCTTTGGGTACAAGTGAACTCCCCAGGGGAGCCTTTACGCAGCCCCACATGCAACTGGACCATTCAGGTTCGATTTTTCCGAGCAACCCTAAATATATCACTAGCCGGCATGGGAGAAGACTGAAAACCCGAGCCCCAGAAAACGCGTTGCAAGCCCCTTTGGACCATCCAAAAGTGTCACCAAAGGAAGGCTTTGGGTACAAGTGAACTCCCCAGGGGAGCCTTTACGCAGCCCCACATGCAACTGGACCCTCCGGTTTCGCTGTTCATGAGCAAACCTAAACGTAGCCCTAGCCGTCATCGGAGACGACTGAAAAATCAGGCCCCAGGAAATGCGTTGCAAGCCCCTTTGGACCATCCAGAAGTGCCCCCAAAGGAAGGCTTTGGATACAAGTGAACTCCCCAGGGGAGCCTTTACGCAGCCCCACATGCAACTGGACCCTCCGGGTTCGCTGTTCCTGAACAAACCTAAACGTAGCTCTAGCCGTCTTCGGAGACGAGTGAAAAATCAGGCCACAGGAAATGTGTTGCGAGCCCTTTTCGCCCATCCAAATGTGCCCCCAAAGGAAGTTTTGGGTAAAAGTGAACTCCCCAGGGGAGCCTTTACGCAGCCCCACATGCAACTGGACCCTCCGGGTTCGCTGTTTCCGAGCATCCCTAAACATAGCCCTAGCCGGCATCGATGACGACTGAAAAATAAGGCCCCAGGAAATGCGTTCCGAGGCCTTTTCGTACATCTAAAAGTGCCCCCAAAGGAAGGCTTTGGGTACAAGAGAACTCCCCAGGGGTGCCTTTACGCAGCCACACATGCAACTGGACCCTTCGGGTTCGATTTTTCCGAGCAACCCTAAATATATCTCTAGCCGGCATGGGAGAAGACTGAAAACTCGGGCCACAGAAAATGCGTTGCAAGCCCCTTTGGACCATCCAAAAGTGTCACCAAAGGAAGGCTTTGGGTACAAGTGAACTCCCCAGGGGAGCCTTTACGCAGCCCCACATGCAACTTGACCCTCCAGGTTCGCTGTTTCCGAGCATCCCTAAACATACCCTAGCAGGCATCGATGACGACTGAAAAATCAGGCCCCAGGAAATGCGTTGTGAGCCCTTTTCGCCCGTCCAAAAGTGTCCCCAAAGGAAGGCTTTGGGTACAAGTGAACTCCCCAGGGGAGCCTTTACGCAGCCCCACATGCAACTGGACCCTTCAGGTTCGATTTTTCCGAGCAACCCTAAATATATCACTAGCCGGCATGGGAGAAGACTGAAAACCCGAGCCCCAGAAAACGCGTTGCAAGCCCCTTTGGACCATCCAAAAGTGTCACCAAAGGAAGGTTTAGGGTACAAGTGAACTCCCCAGGGGAGCCTTTACGCAGCCCCACATGCAACTTGACCCTCCGGGTTCGCTGTTTCCGAGCATCCCTAAACATAGCCCTAGCCGGCATTGATGACGACTGAAAAATCAGGCCCCAGGAAATGCGTTCCGAGGCCTTTTCGTACATCCAAAAGTGCCCCCAAAGGAAGGCTTTGGGTACAAGAGAACTCCCCAGGGGAGCCTTTACGCAGCCACACATGCAACTGGACCCTTCGGGTTCGATTTTTCCGAGCAACCCTAAATATATCCCTAGCCGGCATGGGAGAAGACTGAAAACCCGGGCCACAGAAAACGCGTTGCAAGCCCCTTTGGACCATCCAAAAGTGTCACCAAAGGAAGGCTTTGGGTACAAGTGAACTCCCCAGGGGAGCCTTTACGCAGCCCCACATGCAACTTGACCCTCCAGGTTCGCTGTTTCCGAGCATCGCTAAACATACCCTAGCAGGCATCGATGACGACTGAAAAATCAGGCCCCAGGAAATGCGTTGTGAGCCCTTTTCGCCCGTCCAAAAGTGTCCCCAAAGGAAGGCTTTGGGTACAAGTGAACTCCCCAGGGGAGCCTTTACACAGCCCCACATGCAACTTTACCCTCCGGGTTCGCTGTTCCTGAGCAAACCTAAACATAGCCCTACCCGGCTTCGAAGACGACTGAAAAATCAGGCCCCAGGAAATGCGTTACGAGCCCTTTTCGCCCATCCAAAAGTGGCCCCAAAGGAAGGCTTTGGGTACAAGTGAACTCCCCAGGGGAGCCTTTACGCAGCCCCACATGCAACTGGACCATTCAGGTTCGATTTTTCCGAGCAACCCTAAATATATCACTAGCCGGCATGGGAGAAGACTGAAAACCCGAGCCCCAGAAAACGCGTTGCAAGCCCCTTTGGACCATCCAAAAGTGTCACCAAAGGAAGGCTTTGGGTACAAGTGAACTCCCCAGGGGAGCCTTTACGCAGCCCCACATGCAACTGGACCCTCCGGTTTCGCTGTTCATGAGCAAACCTAAACGTAGCCCTAGCCGTCATCGGAGACGACTGAAAAATCAGGCCCCAGGAAATGCGTTGCAAGCCCCTTTGGACCATCCAGAAGTGCCCCCAAAGGAAGGCTTTGGATACAAGTGAACTCCCCAGGGGAGCCTTTACGCAGCCCCACATGCAACTGGACCCTCCGGGTTCGCTGTTCCTGAACAAACCTAAACGTAGCTCTAGCCGTCTTCGGAGACGAGTGAAAAATCAGGCCACAGGAAATGTGTTGCGAGCCCTTTTCGCCCATCCAAATGTGCCCCCAAAGGAAGTTTTGGGTAAAAGTGAACTCCCCAGGGGAGCCTTTACGCAGCCCCACATGCAACTGGACCCTCCGGGTTCGCTGTTTCCGAGCATCCCTAAACATTCCCCTAGCCGTCTTCGGAGACGAGTGAAAAATCAGGCCCCAGGAAATGCGTTCCGAGCCCTTTTCGCCCATCCAAAAGTGCCCCCAAAGAAAGGCTTTGGGTACAAGTGAACTCCCCAGGGGAGCCTTTACGCAGCCCCACATGCAACTGGACCCTTCGGTTTCTCTGTTTCCGAGCATCCCTAAATATATCACTGGCCGGCATGGGAGAAGACTGAAAACCCGGGCCCCAGAAAACGCGTTGCAAGACCCTTTGGACCATCCAAAAGTGCCCCCATCGGAAGGCTTTGGGTACAAGTGAACTCCCCAGGGGAGCCTTTACGCAGCCCCACATGCAACTGGACCATCCGGGTTCGATTTTTCCGAGCAACCCTAAATATATCACTAGCCGGCATGGGAGAAGACTGAAAACCCGGGCCCCAGAAAACGCGTTGCAAGCCCCTTTGGACCATCCAAAAGTGTCACCAAAGGAAGGCTTTGGGTACAAGTGATCTCCCCAGGGGAGCCTTTACGCAGCCCCACATGCAACTGGACCCTCCTGGTTTGCTGTTCCTGAGCAAACCTAAACGTAGCCCTAGCCGTCATCAGAGACGAGTGAAAAATCAGGCCCCAGGAAATGCGTTCCGAGGCCTTTTCGCCCATCCAAATGTGCCCCCAAAGGAAGGCTTTGGGTACAAGTGAACTCCCCAGGGGAGCCTTTACGCAGCCCCACATGCAACTGGACCCTCCGGGTTCGCTGTTTCCGAGCATCCCTAAACATACCCCTAGCCGGCATCGAAGACGACTGAAAAATCAGGCCCCAGGAAATGCGTTGCAAGCCCTTTTCGCCCATCCAAAAGTGCCCCCAAAGAAAGGCTTTGGGTACAAGAGAACTCCCCAGGGGAGCCTTTACGCAGCCCCACATGCAACTGGACCCTCCTGGTTTGCTGTTCCTGAGCAAACCTAAACGTAGCCCTAGCCGTCATCAGAGACGAGTGAAAAATCAAGCCCCAGGAAATGCGTTGCCAGCCCCTTTGGACCATCCAAAAGTGCCCGCAAAGGAAGGCTTTGGGTACAAGTGATCTCCCCAGGTGAGCCTTTACGAAGCCCCACATGCAACTGGACCCTCCGGGTTCGCTGTTCCTAAGCAAACCTAAACATAGCGCTATCCGTCATCGGAGACAAGTGAAAATTCAGGCCCTAGGAAATGCGTTGCGAGCCCCTTTGGACCATCCAAAAGTGTCACCAAAGGAAGGCTTTGGGTACAACTGAACTCCCCAGGGGAGCCTTTACGCAGCCCCACATGCAACTGGACCCTCCGGGTTCGCTGTTTCCGAGCATCCCTAAACATACCCCTAGCCGGCATCGAAGACGACTGAAAAATCAAGCCCCAGGAAATGCGTTGCGAGCCCTTTTCGCCCATCCAAATGTGCCCCCAAAGGAAGGCTTTGGGTACAAGAGAACTCCCCAGGGGAGCCTTTACGCAGCCCCACATGCAACTGGACCCTTCAGGTTCGATTTTTCCGAGCAACCCTAAATATATCACTAGCCGGCATGGGAGAAGACTGAAAACCCGAGCCCCAGAAAACGCGTTGCAAGCCCCTTTGGACCATCCAAAAGTGTCACCAAAGGAAGGCTTTGGGTACAAGAGAACTCCCCAGGGGAGCCTTTACGCAGCCCCACATGCAACTGGACCCTCCGGGTTCGCTGTTCCTGAGCAAACCTAAACGTAGCCCTAGCCGGCATCGGAGACGAGTGAAAAATCAGGCCCCAGGAAATGCGTTGCCAGCCCCTTTGGACCATCCAAAAGTGCCCGCAAAGGAAGGCTTTGGGTACAAGTGATCTCCCCAGGGGAGCCTTTACGCAGCCCCACATGCAACTGGACCCTCCGGGTTCGATTTTTCCGAGCAACCCTAAATATATCACTAGCCGGCATCGATGACGACTGAAAAATCAGGCCCCAGGAAATGAGTTACGAACCCTTTTCGCCCATCCAAAAGTGCCCCCAAAGGAAGGCTTTGGGTACAAGTGAACTCCCCAGGGGAGCCTTTACGCAGCCCCACATGCAACTGGACCCTCCGGTTTCGCTGTTCCTAAGCAAACCTAAACATAGCCCTATCCGTCATCGGAGACAAGTGAAAATTCAGGCTCTAGGAAATACGTTGCGAGCCCCTTCGGACCATCCAAAAGTTCCCCCAAAGGAAGGCTTTGGGTACAAGTGAACTCCCCAGGGGAGCCTTTACGCAGCCCCACATGCAACTGGACCCTCCTGGTTTGCTGTTCCTGAGCAAACCTAAACGTAGCCCTAGCCGTCATCGGAGACGAGTGAAAAATCAGGCCCCAGGAAATGTGTTCCGAGGCCTATTCGCCCATCCAAAAGTGCCCCCAAAGGAAGGCTTTGCGTACAACTGAACTCCCCAGGGGAGCCTTTACGCAGCCCCACATGCAACTGGAACCTCCGGGTTCGCTGTTTCCGAGCATCCCTAAACATAGCCCTAGCCGTCATCGAAGACGAATGAAAAATCAAGCCCCAGGAAATGCGTTGCGAGCCCTTTTCGCCCATCCAAAAGTGCCCCCAAAGGAAGGCTTTGGGTACAAGAGAACTCCCCAGGGGAGCCTTTACGCAGCCCCACATGCAACGGGACCCTCCTGGTTTGCTGTTCCTGAGCAAACCTTAACGTAGCCCTAGCCGTCATCAGAGACGAGTGAAAAATCAGGCCCCAGGAAATGCGTTCCGAGGCCTTTTCGCCCATCCAAATGTGCCCCCAAAGGAAGGCTTTGGGTACAAGAGAACTCCCCAGGGGAGCCTTTACGCAGCCCCACATGCAACTGGACCCTCCGGGTTCGATTTTTCCGAGCAACCCTAAATATATCACTAGCCGGCATGGGAGAAGACTGAAAACCCGAGCCCCAGAAAACGCGTTGCAAGCCCCTTTGGACCATCCAAAAGTGTCACCAAAGGAAGGCTTTGGGTACAAGAGAAATCCCCAGGGGAGCCTTTACGCAGCCCCACATGCAACTGGACCCTCCGGGTTCGGTGTTCATGAGCAAACCTAAACGTAGCCCTAGACGGCATCGGAGACGAGTGAAAAATCAGGCCCCAGGAAATGCGTTGCCAGCCCCTTTGGACCATCCAAAAGTGTCCCCAAAGGAAGGCTTTGGGTACAAGTGAACTCCCCAGGGGAGCCTTTACGCAGCCCCACATGCAACTTTACCCTCCGGGTTCGCTGTTCCTGAGCAAACCTAAACATAGCCCTACCCGGCTTCGAAGACGACTGAAAAATCAGGCCCCAGGAAATGCGTTACGAGCCCTTTTCGCCCATCCAAAAGTGGCCCCAAAGGAAGGCTTTGGGTACAAGTGAACTCCCCAGGGGAGCCTTTACGCAGCCCCACATGCAACTGGACCATTCAGGTTCGATTTTTCCGAGCAACCCTAAATATATCACTAGCCGGCATGGGAGAAGACTGAAAACCCGAGCCCCAGAAAACGCGTTGCAAGCCCCTTTGGACCATCCAAAAGTGTCACCAAAGGAAGGCTTTGGGTACAAGTGAACTCCCCAGGGGAGCCTTTACGCAGCCCCACATGCAACTGGACCCTCCGGTTTCGCTGTTCATGAGCAAACCTAAACGTAGCCCTAGCCGTCATCGGAGACGACTGAAAAATCAGGCCCCAGGAAATGCGTTGCAAGCCCCTTTGGACCATCCAGAAGTGCCCCCAAAGGAAGGCTTTGGATACAAGTGAACTCCCCAGGGGAGCCTTTACGCAGCCCCACATGCAACTGGACCCTCCGGGTTCGCTGTTCCTGAACAAACCTAAACGTAGCTCTAGCCGTCTTCGGAGACGAGTGAAAAATCAGGCCACAGGAAATGTGTTGCGAGCCCTTTTCGCCCATCCAAATGTGCCCCCAAAGGAAGTTTTGGGTAAAAGTGAACTCCCCAGGGGAGCCTTTACGCAGCCCCACATGCAACTGGACCCTCCGGGTTCGCTGTTTCCGAGCATCCCTAAACATTCCCCTAGCCGTCTTCGGAGACGAGTGAAAAATCAGGCCCCAGGAAATGCGTTCCGAGCCCTTTTCGCCCATCCAAAAGTGCCCCCAAAGAAAGGCTTTGGGTACAAGTGAACTCCCCAGGGGAGCCTTTACGCAGCCCCACATGCAACTGGACCCTTCGGTTTCTCTGTTTCCGAGCATCCCTAAATATATCACTGGCCGGCATGGGAGAAGACTGAAAACCCGGGCCCCAGAAAACGCGTTGCAAGACCCTTTGGACCATCCAAAAGTGCCCCCATCGGAAGGCTTTGGGTACAAGTGAACTCCCCAGGGGAGCCTTTACGCAGCCCCACATGCAACTGGACCATCCGGGTTCGATTTTTCCGAGCAACCCTAAATATATCACTAGCCGGCATGGGAGAAGACTGAAAACCCGGGCCCCAGAAAACGCGTTGCAAGCCCCTTCGGACCATCCAAAAGTTCCCCCAAAGGAAGGCTTTGGGTACAAGAGAACTCCCCAGGGGAGCCTTTACGCAGCCCCACATGCAACTGGACCCTCCGGGTTCGCTGTTTCCGAGCAATCTAAATATATCACTAGCAGGCATGGGAGAAGACTGAAAACCCGGGCACCAGAAAACGCGTTGCAAGCCCCTTTGGACCATCCAAAAGTGTCACCAAAGGAAGGCTTTGGGTACAAGTGATCTCCCCAGGGGAGCCTTTACGCAGCCCCACATGCAACTGGACCCTCCTGGTTTGCTGTTCCTGAGCAAACCTAAACGTAGCCCTAGCCGTCATCAGAGACGAGTGAAAAATCAGGCCCCAGGAAATGCGTTCCGAGGCCTTTTCGCCCATCCAAATGTGCCCCCAAAGGAAGGCTTTGGGTACAAGTGAACTCCCCAGGGGAGCCTTTACGCAGCCCCACATGCAACTGGACCCTCCGGGTTCGCTGTTTCCGAGCATCCCTAAACATACCCCTAGCCGGCATCGAAGACGACTGAAAAATCAGGCCCCAGGAAATGCGTTGCAAGCCCTTTTCGCCCATCCAAAAGTGCCCCCAAAGAAAGGCTTTGGGTACAAGAGAACTCCCCAGGGGAGCCTTTACGCAGCCCCACATGCAACTGGACCCTCCTGGTTTGCTGTTCCTGAGCAAACCTAAACGTAGCCCTAGCCGTCATCAGAGACGAGTGAAAAATCAAGCCCCAGGAAATGCGTTGCCAGCCCCTTTGGACCATCCAAAAGTGCCCGCAAAGGAAGGCTTTGGGTACAAGTGATCTCCCCAGGTGAGCCTTTACGAAGCCCCACATGCAACTGGACCCTCCGGGTTCGCTGTTCCTAAGCAAACCTAAACATAGCGCTATCCGTCATCGGAGACAAGTGAAAATTCAGGCCCTAGGAAATGCGTTGCGAGCCCCTTTGGACCATCCAAAAGTGTCACCAAAGGAAGGCTTTGGGTACAACTGAACTCCCCAGGGGAGCCTTTACGCAGCCCCACATGCAACTGGACCCTCCGGGTTCGCTGTTTCCGAGCATCCCTAAACATACCCCTAGCCGGCATCGAAGACGACTGAAAAATCAAGCCCCAGGAAATGCGTTGCGAGCCCTTTTCGCCCATCCAAATGTGCCCCCAAAGGAAGGCTTTGGGTACAAGAGAACTCCCCAGGGGAGCCTTTACGCAGCCCCACATGCAACTGGACCCTTCAGGTTCGATTTTTCCGAGCAACCCTAAATATATCACTAGCCGGCATGGGAGAAGACTGAAAACCCGAGCCCCAGAAAACGCGTTGCAAGCCCCTTTGGACCATCCAAAAGTGTCACCAAAGGAAGGCTTTGGGTACAAGAGAACTCCCCAGGGGAGCCTTTACGCAGCCCCACATGCAACTGGACCCTCCGGGTTCGCTGTTCCTGAGCAAACCTAAACGTAGCCCTAGCCGGCATCGGAGACGAGTGAAAAATCAGGCCCCAGGAAATGCGTTGCCAGCCCCTTTGGACCATCCAAAAGTGCCCGCAAAGGAAGGCTTTGGGTACAAGTGATCTCCCCAGGGGAGCCTTTACGCAGCCCCACATGCAACTGGACCCTCCGGGTTCGATTTTTCCGAGCAACCCTAAATATATCACTAGCCGGCATCGATGACGACTGAAAAATCAGGCCCCAGGAAATGAGTTACGAGCCCTTTTCGCCCATCCAAAAGTGCCCCCAAAGGAAGGCTTTGGGTACAAGTGAACTCCCCAGGGGAGCCTTTACGCAGCCCCACATGCAACTGGACCCTCCGGTTTCGCTGTTCCTAAGCAAACCTAAACATAGCCCTATCCGTCATCGGAGACAAGTGAAAATTCAGGCTCTAGGAAATACGTTGCGAGCCCCTTCGGACCATCCAAAAGTTCCCCCAAAGGAAGGCTTTGGGTACAAGTGAACTCCCCAGGGGAGCCTTTACGCAGCCCCACATGCAACTGGACCCTCCTGGTTTGCTGTTCCTGAGCAAACCTAAACGTAGCCCTAGCCGTCATCGGAGACGAGTGAAAAATCAGGCCCCAGGAAATGTGTTCCGAGGCCTATTCGCCCATCCAAATGTGCCCCCAAAGGAAGGCTTTGGGTACAAGTGATCTCCCCAGGGGAGCCTTTACGCAGCCCCACATGCAACTGGAACCTCCGGGTTCGCTGTTTCCGAGCATCCCTAAACATAGCCCTAGCCGTCATCGAAGACGAATGAAAAATCAAGCCCCAGGAAATGCGTTGCGAGCCCTTTTCGCCCATCCAAAAGTGCCCCCAAAGGAAGGCTTTGGGTACAAGAGAACTCCCCAGGGGAGCCTTTACGCAGCCCCACATGCAACGGGACCCTCCTGGTTTGCTGTTCCTGAGCAAACCTTAACGTAGCCCTAGCCGTCATCAGAGACGAGTGAAAAATCAGGCCCCAGGAAATGCGTTCCGAGGCCTTTTCGCCCATCCAAATGTGCCCCCAAAGGAAGGCTTTGGGTACAAGAGAACTCCCCAGGGGAGCCTTTACGCAGCCCCACATGCAACTGGACCCTCCGGGTTCGATTTTTCCGAGCAACCCTAAATATATCACTAGCCGGCATGGGAGAAGACTGAAAACCCGAGCCCCAGAAAACGCGTTGCAAGCCCCTTTGGACCATCCAAAAGTGTCACCAAAGGAAGGCTTTGGGTACAAGAGAAATCCCCAGGGGAGCCTTTACGCAGCCCCACATGCAACTGGACCCTCTGGGTTCACTGTTCATGAGCAAACCTAAACGTAGCCCTAGCCGGCATCGATGACGACTGAAAAATCAGGCCCCAGGAAATGCGTTGCGAGCCCCTTAGGACCATCCAAAAGTGTCCCCAAAGGAAGGCTTTGGGTACAAGTGAACTCCCCAGGGGAGCCTTTACACAGCCCCACATGCAACTGGACCCTCCGGGTTCGCTGTTCCTAAGCAAACCTAAATATAGCCCTATCCGTCATCGGAGACAAGTGAAAATTCAGGTCCTAGGAAATGCGTTGCGAGTCCATTCGGACCATACAAAAGTTCCCCAAAAGGAAGGCTTTGGGTACAAGTGAACTCCCCAGGGGAGCCTTTACGCAGCCCCACATGCAACTGGACCCTCCGGGTTCGCTTTTCCTAAGCAAACCTAAACATAGCCCTATCCGTCATCGGAGACAAGTGAAAATTCAGGCCCTAGGAAATGCGTTGCGAGCCCCTTTGGACCATCCAAAAGTGTCACCAAAGGAAGGCTTTGGGTACAAGAGAACTCCCCAGGGGAGCCTTTACGCAGCCCCAGAAGCAACTGGAACCTCCTGGGTTGCTGTTCCTGAGCAAACCTAAACGTAGCCCTAGCCGTCATCGGAGACGAGTGAAAAATCAGGCCCCAGGAAATGCGTTCCGAGCCATTTTCGCCCATCCAAAAGTGTCACCAAAGGAAGGCTTTGGGTACAAGTGAACTCCCCAGGGGAGCCTTTACGCAGCCCCACATGCAACTGGACCCTCCGGGTTCGCTGTTTCCGAGCATCCCTAAACATACCCCTAGCCGGCATCGAAGACGACTGAAAAATCAGGCCCCAGGAAATGCGTTGCAAGCCCTTTTCGCCCATCCAAAAGTGCCCCCAAAGAAAGGCTTTGGGTACAAGTGAACTCCCCAGGGGAGCCTTTACGCAGCCCCACATGCAACTGGACCCTCCTGGTTTGCTGTTCCTGAGCAAACCTAAACGTAGCCCTAGCCGTCATCAGAGACGAGTGAAAAATCAGGCCCCAGGAAATGCGTTGCCAGCCCCTTTGGACCATCCAAAAGTGCCCGCAAAGGAAGGCTTTGGGTACAAGTGAACTCCCCAGGGGAGCCTTTACGCAGCCCCACATGCAACTGGACCCTCCGGGTTCGCTGTTTCCGAGCATACCTAACCATAGCCCTAGCCGGCATCGAAGACGACTGAAAAATCAGGCCCCAGGAAATGCGTTGCGAGCCCTTTTCGCCCATCCAAAAGTGCCCCCAAAGGAATGCTTTGGGTACAAGTGAACTCCCCAGTGGAGACTTTACGCAGCCCCACATGCAACTGGACCCTCCGGGTTCGCTGTTCCTGAGCAAACCTAAACGTAGCCCTAGCCATCATCGGAGACGAGTAAAAATCAGGCCCACGGAAATGCGTTGCGAGCCCTTTTGGACCATCTAAATGTGCCCCCAAAGGAAGGCTTTGGATACAAGTGAACTCCCCAGGGGAGCCTTTACGCAGCCCCACATGAAACTGGACCCTCCGGGTTCGCTGTTTCCGAGCATCCCTAAACATAGCCCTAGCCGGCAAAGAAGACGACTGAAAAATCAGGCCCCAGGAAATGCGTTGCGAGCTCTTTTCTCCCATCCAAAAGTACCCCCAAAGGAAGTCTTTGGGTACAAGTGAACTCCCCAGGGGAGCCTTTACGCAGCCCCACATGCAACTGGACCCTCCGGGTTCGCTGTTCCTGAGCAAACCTAAACGTAGCCCTAGCCAGCATCGGAGACGAGTGAAAAATCAGGCCCCAGGAAATGCGTTGCGAGCCCCTTTGGACCATCCAAACGTGCCCCCAAAGGAAGGCTTTGGGTACAAGTGAACTCCCCAGGGGAGCCTTTACGCAGCCCCACATGCAACTGCAACCTCCGGGTTCGCTGCTTCCGAACATCCCTAAACATACCCCTAGCGGGCATCGAAGACGACTGAAAAATCAGGCCCCAGGAAATGCGTTGCGAGCCCATTTCGTCCATCCAAAAGTGCCCCCAAAGGAATGCTTTGGGTACAAGTGAACTCCCCAGGGGAGTTTTTACGCAGCCCCACATGCAACTGGACCCTCCGGGTTCGCTGTTTCCGAGCATCCCTAAACTTAGCCCTAGCCGGCATCGATGACGAGTGAAAAATCAGGCCCCAGGAAATGCGTTCCGAGGCCTTTTCGTCCATCCAAAAGTGCCCCCAAAGGAAGGCTTTGGATACAAGTGAACTCCCCAGGGGAGCCTTTATGCAGCCCCACATGCAACTGGACCCTCCTGGTTTGCTGTTCCTGAGCAAACCTAAACATAGCCCTATCCGTCATCGGAGACAAGTGAAAATTCAGGCCCTAGGAAATGCGTTGCGAGCCCCTTTGGACCATCCAAAAGTGTCACCAAAGGAAGGCTTTGGGTACAACTGAACTCCCCAGGGGAGCCTTTACGCAGCCCCACATGCAACTGGACCCTCCGGGTTCGCTGTTTCCGAGCATCCCTAAACATACCCCTAGCCGGCATCGAAGACGACTGAAAAATCAAGCCCCAGGAAATGCGTTGCGAGCCCTTTTCGCCCATCCAAATGTGCCCCCAAAGGAAGGCTTTGGGTACAAGAGAACTCCCCAGGGGAGCCTTTACGCAGCCCCACATGCAACTGGACCCTTCAGGTTCGATTTTTCCGAGCAACCCTAAATATATCACTAGCTGGCATGGGAGAAGACTGAAAACCCGAGCCCCAGAAAACGCGTTGCAAGCCCCTTTGGACCATCCAAAAGTGTCACCAAAGGAAGGCTTTGGGTACAAGAGAACTCCCCAGGGGAGCCTTTACACAGCCCCACATGCAACTGGACCCTCCGGGTTCGCTGTTCATGAGCAAACCTAAACGTAGCCCTAGCCGGCATCGGAGACGACTGAAAAATCAGGCCCCAGGAAATGCGTTGCCAGCCCCTTTGGACCATCCAAAAGTGCCCGCAAAGGAAGGCTTTGGGTACAAGTGATCTCCCCAGGGGAGCCTTTACGCAGCCCCACATGCAACTGGACCCTCCGGGTTCGCTGTTCATGAGCAAACCTAAACGTAGCCCTAGCCGGCATCGGAGACTAGTAAAAAATCAGGCCCCAGGAAATGCTTTGCGAGCCCTTTTCGTCCATCCAAAAGTGCCCCCAAAGGAAGGCTTTGGGTACAAGTGAACTCCCCAGGGGAGCCTTTACGCAGCCCCACATGCAACTGGACCCTCCGGGTTCGATTTTTCCGAGCAACCCTAAATATATCACTAGCCGGCATCGATGACGACTGAAAAATCAGGCCCCAGGAAATGAGTTACGAGCCCTTTTCGCCCATCCAAAAGTGCCCCCAAAGGAAGGCTTTGGGTACAAGTGAACTCCCCAGGGGAGCCTTTACGCAGCCCCACGTGCAACTGGACCCTTCGGGTACGCTGTTCATGAGCAAACCTAAACGTAGCCCTAGCCGGCATCGGAGACGACTGAAAAATCAGGCCCCAGGAAATGCGTTGCGAGCCCCTTTGGACCATCCAAAAGAGCCCGCAAAGGAAGGCTTTGGGTACAAGTGAACTCCCCAGGGGAGCCTTTACGCAGCCCCACATGCAACTGGACCCTCCTGGTTTGCTGTTCCTGAGCAAACCTAAACGCAGCCCTAGCCGTCTTTGGAGACGAGTGAAAAATCAGGCCCCCGGAAATGCGTTCCGAGGCCTTTTCGCCCATCCAAAAGTGCCCCCAAAGGAAGGCTTTGGGTACAAGTGAACTCCCCAGGGGAGCCTTTACGCAGCCCCACATGCAACTGGACCCTTCAGGTTCGCTGTTTCCGAGCATCCCTAAACTTAGCCCTAGCCGGCATCGAAGACGAGTGAAAAATCAGGCCCCAGGAAATGCGTTGCGAGCCCTTTTCGCCCATCCAAAAGTGCCCCCAAATGAAGGCTTTGGGTACAAGTGAACTCCCCAGGGGAGCCTTTACGCAGCCCCACATGCAACTGGAACCTCCGAATTCGCTGTTCCTAAGCAAACCTAAACATAGCCCTATCCGTCATCGGAGACAAGTGAAAATTCAGGCCCTAGGAAATGCGTTGCGAGCCCATTCGGACCTTCCAAAAGTTCCCCCAAAGGAAGGCTTTGGGTACAAGTGAACTCCCCAGGGGAGCCTTTACGCAGCCCCACATGCAACTGGACCCTCCTGGTTTGCTGTTCCTGAGCAAACCTAAACGTAGCCCTAGCCGTCATCGGAGACGAGTGAAAAATCAGGCCCCAGGAAATGCGTTCCGAGGCCTATTCGCCCATCCAAAAGTGCCCCCAAAGGAAGGCTTTGCGTACAGCTGAACTCCCTAGGGGAGCCTTTACGCAGCCCCACATGCAACTGGAACCTCCGGGTTTGCTGTTCCTGAGCAAACCTAAACGTAGCCCTAGCCGTCATCAGAGATGAGTGAAAAATCAGGCCACAGGAAATGCGTTCCGAGGCCTTTTCGCCCATCAAAAAGTGCCCCCAAAGGAAGGCTTTGGGTACAAGTGAACTCCCCAGGGGAGCCTTTACGCAGCCCCACATGCAAATGGACCCTCCGGGTTCGCTGTTTCCGAGCATCCCTAAACATATCCCTAGCCGTCTTCGGAGACGAGTGAAACATCAGGCCCCAGGAAATGCGTTCCGAATCCTTTTCGCCCATCCAAAAGTGCCCCCAAAGAAAGGCTTTGTGTACAAGTGAACTCCCCAGGGGAGCCTTTACGCAGCCCCACATGCAACTGGACCCTTCGGGTTCGCTGTTTCCGAGCATCCCTAAACATAGCCCTAGCCGGCATCGATGACGACTGAAAAATCAGGCCCCAGGAAATGCGTTGCGAGCCCTTTTCGTCCATCCAAAAGTGCCCCCAAAGGAAGGCTTCGGATACAAGTGAACTCCCCAGGGGAGCCTTTACGCAGCCCCACATGCAACTGGACCCTCCGGGTTCGCTGTTCCTAAGCAAACCTAAACATAGCCCTATCCGTCATCGGAGACAATTGAAAATTCAGGCCCTAGGAAATGCGTTGCGAGCCCCTTTGGACCATCCAAAAGTGTCACCAAAGGAAGGCTTTGGGTAGAAGAGAACTCCCCAGGGGAGCCTTTACGCAGCCCCACAAGCAACTGGAACCTCCTGGGTTGCTGTTCCTGAGCAAACCTAAACGTAGCCCTAGCCGTCATCGGAGACGAGTGAAAAATCAGGCCCCAGGAAATGAGTTCCGAGCCCTTTTCGCCCATCCAAAAGTGCCCCCAAAGGAAGGCTTTGCGTACAACTGAACTCCCCAGGGGAGCCTTTACGCAGCCCCACATGCAACTGGACCCTCCGGGTTCGCTGTTTCCGAGCATCCCTAAACATAGCCCTAGCCGGCATCGAAGACGACTGAAAAATCAAGCCCCAGGAAATGCGTTGCGAGCCCTTTTCGCCCATCCAAAAGTGCCCCCAAAGAAAGGCTTTGGGTACAAGAGAACTCCCCAGGGGAGCCTTTACGCAGCCCCACATGCAACTGGACCCTCCGGGTTCGCTGTTTCCGAGCATACCTAACCATATCCCTAGCCGGCATCGAAGACGACTGAAAAATCAGGCCCCAGGAAATGCGTTGCGAGCCCTTTTCGCCCATCCAAAAGTGCCCCCAAAGAAAGGCTTCGGATACAAGTGAACTCCCCAGGGGAGCCTTTACGCAGCCCCACATGCAACTGGACCCTCCGGGTTCGCTGTTCCTGAGCAAACCTAAACGTAGCCCTAGCCATCATCGGAGACGAGTAAAAATCAGGCCCACGGAAATGCGTTGCGAGCCCCTTTGGACCATCTAAAAGTGCCCCCAAAGGAAGGCTTTGGATACAAGTGAACTCCCCAGGGGAGCCTTTACGCAGCCCCACATGCAACTGGACTCTCCGTGTTCGCTGTTTCCGAGCATCCCTAAACATAGCCCTAGCCGGCAAAGAAGACGACTGAAAAATCAGGCCCCAGGAAATGCGTTGCGAGCTCTTTTCTCCCATCCAAAAGTACCCCCAAAGGAAGGCTTTGGGTACAAGAGAACTCCCCAGGGGAGCCTTTACGCAGCCCCACATGCAACTGGACCCTCCGGGTTCGCTGTTCCTGAGCAAACCTAAACGTAGCCCTAGCCAGCATCGGAGACGAGTGAAATATCAGGCCCCAGGAAATGCGTTGCGAGCCCCTTTGGACCATCCAAACGTGCCCCCAAAGGAAGGCTTTGGGTACAAGTGAACTCCCCAGGGGAGCCTTTACGCAGCCCCACATGCAACTGCAACCTCCGGGTTCGCTGTTTCCGAACATCCCTAAACATACCCCTAGCGGGCATCGAAGACGACTGAAAAATCAGGCCCCAGGAAATGCGTTGCGAGCCCATTTCGTCCATCCAAAAGTGCCCCCAAAGGAAGGCTTTGGATACAAGTGAACTCCCCAGGGGAGCCTTTACGCAGCCCCACATGCAACTGGACCCTCCGGGTTCGCTGTTTCCGAGCATCCCTAAACTTAGCCCTAGCCGGCATCGATGACGAGTGAAAAATCAGGCCCCAGGAAATGCGTTCTGAGGCCTTTTCGTCCATCCAAAAGTGCCCCAAAAGGAAGGCTTTGGATACAAGTGAACTCCCCAGGGGAGCCTTTACGCAGCCCCACATGCAACTGGACCCTCCGGGTTCGCTGTTCCTGAGCAAACCTAAACATAGCCCTATCCGTCATCGGAGACAAGTGAAAATTCAGGCCCTAGGAAATGCGTTGCGAGCCCCTTTGGACCATCCAAAAGTGTCACCAAAGGAAGGCTTTGGGTACAACTGAACTCCCCAGGGGAGCCTTTACGCAGCCCCACATGCAACTGGACCCTCCGGGTTCGCTGTTTCCGAGCATCCCTAAACATACCCCTAGCCGGCATCGAAGACGACTGAAAAATCAAGCCCCAGGAAATGCGTTGCGAGCCCTTTTCGCCCATCCAAATATGCCCCCAAAGGAAAGCTTTGGGTACAAGAGAACTCCCCAGGGGAGCCTTTACGCAGCCCCACATGCAACTGGACCCTTCAGGTTCGATTTTTCCGAGCAACACTAAATATATCACTAGCCGGCATGGGAGAAGACTGAAAACCCGAGCCCCAGAAAACGCGTTGCAAGCCCCTTTGGACCATCCAAAAGTGTCACCAAAGGAAGGCTTTGGGTACAAGAGAACTCCCCAGGGGAGCCTTTACACAGCCCCACATGCAACTGGACCCTCCGGGTTCGCTGTTCATGAGCAAACCTAAACGTAGCCCTAACCGGCATCGGAGACGACTGAAAAATCAGGCCCCAGGAAATGCGTTGCGAGCCCCTTTGGACCATCCAAAAGTGCCCGCAAAGGAAGGCTTTGGGTACAAGTGATCTCCCCAGGGGAGCCTGTACGCAGCCCCACATGCAACTGGACCCTCTGGGTTCGCTGTTCATGAGCAAACCTAAACGTAGCCTTAGTCGGCATCGGATACTAGTAAAAAATCAGGCCCCAGGAAATGCGTTGCGAGCCCTTTTCGTCCATCCAAAAGTGCCCCCAAAGGAAGGCTTTGGGTACAAGTGAACTCCCCAGGGGAGCCTTTACGCAGCCCCACATGCAACTGGACCCTCCGGGTTCGCTGTTCCTGAGCAAACCTAAACATAGCCCTATCCGTCATCGGAGACAAGTGAAAATTCAGGCCCTAGGAAATGCGTTGCGAGCCCCTTTGGACCATCCAAAAGTGTCACCAAAGGAAGGCTTTGGGTACAACTGAACTCCCCAGGGGAGCCTTTACGCAGCCCCACATGCAACTGGACCCTCCGGGTTCGCTGTTTCCGAGCATCCCTAAACATACCCCTAGCCGGCATCGAAGACGACTGAAAAATCAAGCCCCAGGAAATGCGTTGCGAGCCCTTTTCGCCCATCCAAATATGCCCCCAAAGGAAAGCTTTGGGTACAAGAGAACTCCCCAGGGGAGCCTTTACGCAGCCCCACATGCAACTGGACCCTTCAGGTTCGATTTTTCCGAGCAACACTAAATATATCACTAGCCGGCATGGGAGAAGACTGAAAACCCGAGCCCCAGAAAACGCGTTGCAAGCCCCTTTGGACCATCCAAAAGTGTCACCAAAGGAAGGCTTTGGGTACAAGAGAACTCCCCAGGGGAGCCTTTACACAGCCCCACATGCAACTGGACCCTCCGGGTTCGCTGTTCATGAGCAAACCTAAACGTAGCCCTAACCGGCATCGGAGACGACTGAAAAATCAGGCCCCAGGAAATGCGTTGCGAGCCCCTTTGGACCATCCAAAAGTGCCCGCAAAGGAAGGCTTTGGGTACAAGTGATCTCCCCAGGGGAGCCTGTACGCAGCCCCACATGCAACTGGACCCTCTGGGTTCGCTGTTCATGAGCAAACCTAAACGTAGCCTTAGTCGGCATCGGATACTAGTAAAAAATCAGGCCCCAGGAAATGCGTTGCGAGCCCTTTTCGTCCATCCAAAAGTGCCCCCAAAGGAAGGCTTTGGGTACAAGTGAACTCCCCAGGGGAGCCTTTACGCAGCCCCACATGCAACTGGACCCTTCGGGTTCGCTGTTTCCGAGCATCCCTAAACATAGCCCTAGCCGGCATCGATGACGACTGAAAATTCAGGCCCCAGGAAATGCGTTGCGAGCCCTTTTCGTACATCCAAAAGTGCCCCCAAAGGAAGGCTTTGGATACAAGTGAACTCCCCAGGGGAGCCTTTACGCAGCCCCACATGCAACTGGACCCTCGGGGTTCGGTGTTCCTAAGCAAACCTAAACATAGCCCTAGCCGTCATCGGAGACAAGTGAAAAATCAGGCCCAAGGAAATGCGTTGCGAGCCCCTTCGGACCATCCAAAAGTTCCCCCAAAGGAAGGCTTTGGGTACAAGTGAACTCCCCAGGGGAGCCTTTACGCAGCCCCACATGCAACTGGACCCTCCGGGTTTGCTGTTCCTGAGCAAACCTAAACGTAGCCCTAGCCGTCATCGGAGACGAGTGAAAAATCAGGCCCCAGGAAATGCGTTCCGAGGCCTATTCACCCATCCAAAAGTTCCCCCAAAGGAAGGCTTTGGGTACAAGTGAACTCCCCAGGGGAGCCTTTATGCAGCCCCACATGCAACTGGACCCTCCAGGTTCGATTCTTCCGAGCATCCCTAAACATAGATCTAGCCGTCATCAGAGACGAGTGAAAAATCAGGCCCCAGGAAATGCGTTG
Source organism: Anas acuta (assembly GCF_963932015.1). NCBI lineage: Eukaryota > Metazoa > Chordata > Aves > Anseriformes > Anatidae > Anas > Anas acuta. Next base: position 100,457 of record NW_027076104.1, read on the forward strand.
CGAGCCCCTTTGGACCATCCAAAAGTCCCCCAAAGGAAGGCTTTGGATACAAGTGAACTCCCCAGGGGAGCCTTTACGCAGCCCCACATGCAACTGGACCCTCGGGGTTCGCTGTTCCTGAGCAAACCTAAACGTAGCCCTAGCCGGCATCGGAGACGACTGAAAAATCAGGCCCCAGGAAATGCGTTGCGAGCCCCTTTGGACCATCCAAAAGTGCCCCCAAAGGAAGGCTTTGGGTACAAGTGAACTCCCCAGGGGAGCCTTTACGCAGCCCCACATGCAACTGGACCCTTCGGGTTCGCTGTTTCCGAGCATCCCTAAACATAGCCCTAGCCGGCATCGATGACGACGGAAAAATCAGGCCCCAGGAAATTCGTTACGAGCCCTTTTCGCCCATCCAAATGTGCCCCCAAAGGAAGACTTTGGGTACAAGAGAACTCCCCAGGGGAGCCTTTACGCAGCCCCACATGCAACTGGACCCTCGGGGTTTGCTGTTCCTGAGCAAACCTAAACGTAGCCCTAGCCGTCATCGGAGACGAGTGAAAATCAGGCCCCAGGAAATGCGTTGCGAGCCCTTTTCGCCCATCCAAAAGTGCCCCCAAAGGAAGGCTTTGGGTACAAGTGAACTCCCCAGGGGAGCCTTTACGCAGCCCCACATGCAACTGGACCCTTCAGGTTCGCTGTTTCCGAGCATCCCTAAACATAGTCCTAGCCGGCATCGAAGACGACTGAAAAATCAGGCCCCAGGAAATGCGTTGCGAGCCCTTTTCGTCCATCCAAAAGTGCCCCCAAAGGAAGGCTTTGGGTACAAGTGAACTCCCCAGGGGAGCTTTTACGCAGCCCCACATGCAACTGGACCCTCCGAGTTCGCTGTTTCCGAGCATCCCTAAACATATCCCTAGCCGGCATCGGAGACGAGTGAAAAATCAGGCCCCAAGAAATGCGTTGCGAGCCCATTTCGTCCATCCAAACGTGCCCCCAGAGGAAGGCTTTGGGTACAAGTGAACTCCCCAGGGGAGCCTTTACGCAGCCCCACATGCAACTGGACCCTCCGGGTTCACTGTTCATGAGCAAACCTAAACGTAGCCCTAGCCGTCATCGGAGACAAGTGAAAAATCAGGCCCCAGGAAATGCGTTCCGAGAACTTTTTGCCCATCCAAAAGTGCCTCCAAAGGAAGGCTTTGGGTATAAGTGAACTCCCCAGGGGAGCCTTTACACAGCCCCACATGCAACTGGACCCTCGGGGTTCGCTGTTCCTGAGCAAACCTAAACGTAGCCCTAGCCGTCATCGGAGACAAGTGAAAAATCAGGCCCCAGGAAATGCGTTCCGAGGCCTATTCGCCCATCCAAAAGTTCCCCCAAAGGAAGGCTTTGCGTACAAGTGAACTCCCCAGGGGAGCCTTTACGCAGCCCCACATGCAACTGGACCCTCTGGGTTCGCTGTTCATGAGCAAACCTAAACGTAGCCCTAGCCGTCATCAGAGACTAGTAAAAAATCAGGCCCCAGGAAATGCGTTGCGAGCCCTTTTCGTCCATCCAAAAGTGCCCCCAAAGGAAGGCTTTGGGTACAAGTGAACTCCCCAGGGGAGCCTTTACGCAGCCCCACATGCAACTGGACCCTCCGGGTTCGCTGTTTCCGAGCATCCCTATACATAGCCCTAGCCGGCATCGATGACGACTGAAAAATCAGGCCCCAGGAAATCCGTTGCGAGCCCCTTAGGACCATCCAAAAGTGTCCCCAAAGGAAGGCTTTGGGTACAAGTGAACTCCCCAGGGGAGCCTTTACGCAGCCCCACATGCAACTGGACCCTCCGGGTTCGATTTTTCCGAGCAACCCTAAATATATCACTAGCCGGCATAAGAGAAGACTGAAAACCCGGGAACCAGAAAACGCGTTGCAAGCCCCTTTGGACCATCCAAAGGTGTCACCAAATGAAGGCTTTGGGTACAAGTGAACTCCCCAGGGGAGCCTTTACGCAGCCCCACATGCAACTGGACCCTCCTGGTTTGCTGTTCCTGAGCAAACCTAAGCGTAGCCCTAGCCGTCTTCAGAGACGAGTGAAAAATCAGGCCCCAGGAAATGCGTTCCGAGGCCTTTTCGCCCATCCAAATGTGCCCCCAAAGGAAGGCTTTGGGTACAAGTGAACTCCCCAGGGGAGCCTTTACGCAGCCCCACATGCGACTGGACCCTCCGGGTTCGATTTTTCCGAGCAACCCTAAACGTAGCCCTAGCCGGCATCGATGACGACTGAAAAATCAGGCCCCAGGAAATGAGTTATGAGCCCTTTTCGCCCATCCAAAAGTGCCCCCAAAGGAAGGCTTTGGGTACAAGTGAACTCCCCAGGGGAGCCTTTACGCAGCCCCACATGCAACTGGACCCTTCGGGTTCGCTGTTTCCGAGCATCCCTAAACATAGCCCTAGCCGGAATCGATGACGACTGAAAAATCAGGCCCCAGGAAATGAGTTACGAGCCCTTTTCGCCCATCCAAAAGTGCCCCCAAAGGAAGGCTTTGGGTACAAGTGAACTCCCCAGGGGAGCCTTTACGCAGCCCCACATGCAACTGGACCCTTCAGGTTCGATTTTTCCGAGCAACCCTAAATATATCACTAGCCGGCATGGGAGAAGACTGAAAGCCCGGGCCCCAGAAAACGCGTTGCAAGCCCCTTTGGACCATTCAAAAGTGTCACCAAAGGAAGGCTTTGGGTACAAGTGATCTCCCCAGGGGAGCCTTTACGCAGCCCCATATGCAACTGGACCCTCTGGGTTCGCTGTTCATGAGCAAACCTAAACGTAGCCCTAGCCGGCATCGGAGACGACTGAAAAATCAGGCCCCAGGAAATGCGTTGCCAGCCCCTTTGGACCATCCAAAAGTGTCACCAAAGGAAGGCTTTGGGTACAAGTGAACTCGCCAGGGGAGTCTTTAGGCAGCCCCACATGCAACTGGACCCTCCGGGTTCGCTGTTCATGAGCAAACCTAAACGTAGCCCTAGCCGGCATCGGAGACGACTGAAAAATCAGGCCCCAGGAAATGCGTTGCCAGCCCCTTTGGACCATCCAAAAGTGCCTGCAAAGGAAGGCTTTGGGTACAAGTGATCTCCCCAGGGGAGCCTTTACGCAGCCCCATATGCAACTGGACCCTCCGGGTTCGCTGTTCATGAGCAAACCTAAACGTAGCCCTAGCCGGAATCAGAGACGACTGAAAAATCAGGCCCCAGGAAATGCGTTGCGAGCCCTTTTCGTCCATCCAAAAGTGTCACCAAAGGAAGGCTTTGGGTACAAGTGAACTCCCCAGGGGAGCCTTTACGCAGCCCCACATGCAACTGGACCCTCCGGGTTCGCTGTTTCCGACCATCCCTAAACATATCCCTAGCCGGCATCGATGACGACTGAAAAATCAGGCCCCAGGAAATGCGTTACGAGCCCTTTTCGCCCGTCCAAAAGTGCCCCCAAAGGAAGACTTTGGGTACAAGTGAACTCCCCAGGGGAGCCTTTAAGCAGCCCCACATGCAACTGGACCCTCCGGGTTCGCTGTTTCCGAGCATCCCTAAACATAGCCCTAGCCGGCATCGGTGACTACTGAAAAATCAGGCCCCAGGAAATGCGTTGCGAGCCCTTTTCGCCCATCCAAAAGTGCCCCCAAAGGAAGGCTTTGGGTACAAGTGAACTCCCCAGGGGAGCCTTTACGCAGTCCCACATGCAACCGGACACTCCGGTTTCGCTGTTCCTGAGCAAACCTAAACGTAGCCCTTGCCGTCATCGGAGACGAGTGAAAAATCAGGCCCCAGGAAATGCGTTGCGAGCCCCTTTGGAACATCAAAAAGTGCCCCCAAAGGAAGGCTTTGGGTACAAGTGAACTCCCTAGGGGAGCCTTTACGCAGCCCCACATGCAACTGGACCCTCCGGGTTCGATTTTTTCGAGCAACCCTAAATATATCCCTAGCCGGCATGGGAGAAGACTGAAAACCCGGGCCCAAGAAAACGCGTTGCAAGCCCCTTTGGACCATCCAAAAGTGTCACCAAAGGAAGGCTTTGGGTACAAGAGAACTCCCCAGGGTTGCCTTTACGCAGCCCCACATGCAACTGGACCCTCCGGGTTCGCTGTTTCCGAGCATCCCTAAAAATAGCCCTAGCCGTCATCGGAGACGAGTGAAAAATCAGGCCCCAGGAAATGCGTTCCGAGCCCTTTTCGCCCGTCCAAAAGTTACCCCAAAGGAAGGCTTTGGTTACAAGAGAGTTCCCCAGGGGAGCCTTTACGCAGCCCCACATGCAACTGGACCCTCCGGGTTCGCTGTTCATGAGCAAAACTAAACGTAGCCCTAGCCGTCATAGGAGACGAGTGAAAAATCAGGCCCCAGGAAATGCGTTGCAAGCCCCTTTGGACCATCCAAAAGTGCCCGCAATGGAAGGCTTTGGGTACAAGTCAACTCCCCAGGGGAGCCTTTACGCAGCCCCACATGCAACTGGACCCTCCGGGTTCGCTGTTTCCGAGCATCCCTAAACATAGCCCTAGCCGGCATCGAAGACGACTGAAAAATCAGGCCCCAAGAAGTGCGTTGCAAGCCCTTTTCGCCCATCCAAAATTGCCCCCAAAGAAAGGCTTTGGGTACAAGAGAACTCCCCAGGGGAGCCTTTACGCAGCCCCACATGCAACTGGACCCTCCGGGTTTGCTGTTCCTGAGCAAACCTAAACGTAGCCCTAGCCAGCATCGGAGACGAGTGAAAAATCAGGCCCCAGGAAATGCGTTCCGAGGCCTTTTCGCCCGTCCAAATGTGCCCCCAAAGGAAGGCTTTGGGTACAAGTGAACTCCCCAGGGGAGCCTTTACGCAGCCCCACATGCAACTGGACCCTCCGGTTTCGATTTTTCTGAGCAATCCTAAATATATCACTAGCCGTCATGGGAGAAGGCTGAAAACCCGGGCCCCAGAAAACGCGTTGCAAGCCCCTTTGGACCATCCAAATGTATCACCAAAGGAAGGCTTTGGGTACAAGTGAACTCCCCAGGGGAGCCTTTACGCAGCCCCACATGCAACTGGACCCTCCGGGTTCGCTGTTTCCGAGCATCCCTAAACATAGACCTAGACGACATCGAAGACGAATGAAAAATCAAGCCCCAGGAAATGCGTTGCGAGCCCTTTTCGCCCATCCAAAAGTGCCCCAAAGGAAGGCTTTGGGTACAAGAGAACTCCCCAAGGGAGCCTTTACGCAGCCCCACATGCAACTGGACCCTCCGGGTTCACTGTTCATGAGCAAACCTAAACGTAGCCCTAGCCGTCATCGGAGACGACTGAAAAATCAGGCCCCAGGAAATGCGTTCCGAGAACTTTTTGCCCATCCAAAAGTGCCCCCAAAGGAAGGCTTTGGGTACAAGTGAATTCCCCAGGGGAGCCTTTACGCAGCCCCACATGCAACTGGACCCTCGGGGTTCGCTGTTCCTGAGCAAACCTAAACGTATCCCTAGCCGTCATCGGAGACAAGTGAAAAATCAGGCCCCAGGAAATGCGTTGCGAGCCCCTTTGGACCATCAAAAGTCCCCCAAAGGAAGGCTTTGGATACAAGTGAACTCCCCAGGGGAGCCTTTACGCAGCCCCACATGCAACTGGACCCTCGGGGTTCGCTGTTCCTGAGCAAACCTAAACGTAGCCCTAGCCGTCATCGGAGACGACTGAAAAATCAGAACCCAGGAAATGCGTTGCGAGCCCTTTTCGCCCATCCAATAGTGCCGCCAAAGGAAGGCTTTGGGTACAAGTGAACTCCCCCGGGGAGCCTTTACGCAGCCCCACATGCAAATGGACCCTCCGGGTTCGATTTTTCCGAGCAAACCTAAATATATCACTAGCCGGCATGAGAGAAGACTGAAAACCCGGGCCCCAGAAAACGCGTTGCAAGCCCGTTTGGACCATCCAAAAGTATCACCAAAGGAAGGCTTTGGGTACAAGAGAACTCCCCAGGGGAGCCTTTACGCAGCCCCACATGCAACTGGACCCTCCGGGTTCACTGTTCATGAGCAAACCTAAACGTAGCCCTAGCCGTCATCGGAGACGAGTGAAAAATCAGGCCCCAGGAAATGCGTTCCGAGCACTTTTCGCCCATCCAAAAGTGCCCCCAAAGGAAGACTTTGGGTACAAGTGAACTCCCCAGGGGAGCCTTTACACAGCCCCACATGCAACTGGACCGTTCAGGTTCGGTTTTTCCGAGCAACCCTAAATATATCACTAGCCGGCATGGGAGAAGTCTGAAAATCCGAGCCCCAGAAAACGCGTTGCAAGCCCCTTTGGTCCATCCAAAAGTGCCCGCAAAGGAAGGCTTTGGGTACAAGAGAACTCCCCAGGGGAGCCTTTACGCAGCCCCACATGAAACTGGACCCTCCGGGTTCGCTGTTCATGAGCAAACCTAAACGTAACCCTAGACGTCATTAGAGACGAGTGAAAAATCAGGCCCCAGGAAATGCGTTGCGAGCCCCTTTGGACCATCCAAAAGTGTCACCAAAGGAAGGCTTTGGGTACAAGTGATCTCCCCAGGGGAGCCTTTACGCAGCCCCACATGCAACTGGACCCTCCGGGTTCGATGTTCCGGAGCAAACCTAAACGTCACCCTAGCCGTCTTCGGAGACGAGTGAAAAATCAGGCCCCAGGAAATGCATTCCGAGGCCTTTTCTCCCATCCAAAAGTGCCCCCAAAGGAAGGCTTTGGGTACAACTGAACTCCCCAGGGGAGCCTTTACGCAGCCCCACATGCAACTGGACCCTCGGGGTTCGCTGTTCCTGAGAAAACCTAAACATAGCCCTAGCAGTCATCGGAGACAAGTGAAAAATCAGGCCCCAGGAAATGTGTTGAAAGCCCCTTTGGACCATCCAAAAGTGTCACCAAAGGAAGGCTTTGGGTACAAGTGAACTCCCCAGGGGAGCCTTTACGCAGCCCCACATGCAACTGGACTCTCCGGGTTCGCTGTTTCCGAGCATCCCTAAACATAGCCCTAGCCGGCATCGGAGACGAGTGAAAAATCAGGCCCCAGGAAATGCGTTGCGAGCCCTTTTTGCCCATCCAAATGTGCCCCCAAAGGAAGGCTTTGGGTACAAGTGAACTCCCCAGGGGAGCCTTTACGCAGCCCCACATGCAACTGGACCCTCCGGGTTCGCTGTTTCCGAGCATCCCTAAACATAGACCTAGCCGTCATCGAAGACGACTGAAAAATCAAGGCCCAGGAAATGCGTTGCGAGCCCTTTTCGCCCATCCAAATGTGCCCCCAAAGGAAGGCTTTGGGTACAAGAGAACTCCCCAGGGGAGCCTTTACGCAGCCCCACATGCAACTGGACCCTCCGGGTTCGATTTTTCCGAGCAACCCTAAATATATCCCTAGCCGGCATGGGAGAAGACTGAAAACCCGAGCCCCAGAAAACGCGTTGCAAGCCCATTTTGGACCATCCAAAAGTGTCACCAGAACAAGGCTTTGGGTACAAGAGAACTCCCCAGGGGAGCCTTTACGCAGCCCCACATGCAACTGCAACCTCCGGGTTCGCTGTTCATGAGCAAACCTATACGTAGCCCTAGCCGGCATCGGAGACGACTGAAAAATCAGGCCCCAGGAAATGCGTTGCAAGCCCCTTTGGACCATCCAAAAGTGCCCGCAAAGGAAGTCTTTGGGTACAAGTGAACTCCCCAGAGGAGCCTTTACGCAGCCCCACATGCAACTGGACCCTCCGGGTTCGCTGTTTCCGAGCATCCCTAAACATAGACCTAGACGACATCGAAGACGAATGAAAAATCAAGCCCCAGGAAATGCGTTGCGAGCCCTTTTCGCCCATCCAAATGTGCCCCAAAGGAAGGCTTTGGGTACAAGAGAACTCCCCAGGGGAGCCTTTACGCAGCCCCACATGCAACTGGACCCTCCGGGTTCACTGTTCATGAGCAAACCTAAACGTAGCCCTAGCCGTCATCGGAGACAAGTGAAAAATCAGGCCCCAGGAAATGCGTTCCGAGAACTTTTTGCCCATCCAAAAGTGCCCCCAAAGGAAGGCTTTGGGTACAAGTGAACTCCCCAGGGGAGCCTTTACGCAGCCCTACATGCAACTGGACCCTCGGGGTTCGCTGTTCCTGAGCAAACCTAAACGTAGCCCTAGCCGTCATCGGAGACGAGTGAAAAATCAGGCCCCAGGAAATGCGTTGCGAGCCCCTTTGGACCATCCAAAAGTCCCCCAAAGGAAGGCTTTGGATACAAGTGAACTCCCCAGGGGAGCCTTTACGCAGCCCCACATGCAACTGGACCCTCGGGGTTCGCTGTTCCTGAGCAAACCTAAACGTAGCCCTAGCCGGCATCGGAGACGACTGAAAAATCAGGCCCCAGGAAATGCGTTGCGAGCCCCTTTGGACCATCCAAAAGTGCCCCCAAAGGAAGGCTTTGGGTACAAGTGAACTCCCCAGGGGAGCCTTTACGCAGCCCCACATGCAACTGGACCCTTCGGGTTCGCTGTTTCCGAGCATCCCTAAACATAGCCCTAGCCGGCATCGATGACGACGGAAAAATCAGGCCCCAGGAAATTCGTTACGAGCCCTTTTCGCCCATCCAAATGTGCCCCCAAAGGAAGACTTTGGGTACAAGAGAACTCCCCAGGGGAGCCTTTACGCAGCCCCACATGCAACTGGACCCTCCGGGTTCACTGTTCATGAGCAAACCTAAACGTAGCCCTAGCCGTCATCGGAGACGAGTGAAAAATCAGGCCCCAGGAAATGCGTTCCGAGCACTTTTCGCCCATCCAAAAGTGCCCCCAAAGGAAGGCTTTGGGTACAAGAGAACTCCGCAGGGGAGCCTTTACGCAGCCCCACATGCAACTGGACCCTCGGGGTTCGCTGTTCCTGAGCAAACCTAAACGTAGCCCTAGCCGTCATCGGAGAAAAGTGAAAAATCAGGCCCCAGGAAATGCGTTGCGAACCGTTTCGGACCATCCAAAAGTGCCCCCAAAGGAAGACTTTGGGTACAAAAGAACTCCCCAGGGGAGCCTTTACACAGCCCCACATGCAACTGGACCGTTCAGGTTCGGTTTTTCCGAGCAACCCTAAATATATCACTAGCCGGCATGGGAGAAGTCTGAAAATCCGAGCCCCAGGAAACGCGTTGCAAGCCCCTTTGGACCATCCAAAAGTGTCACCAAAGGAAGGCTTTGGGTACAAGAGAACTCCCCAGGGGAGCCTTTACGCAGCCCCACATGAAACTGGACCCTCCGGGTTCGCTGTTCATGAGCAAACCTAAACGTAACCCTAGACGTCATTAGAGACGAGTGAAAAATCAGGCCCCAGGAAATGCGTTGCGAGCCCCTTTGGACCATCCAAAAGTGCACCAAAGGAAGGCTTTGGGTACAAGTGATCTCCCCAGGGTTGCCTTTACGCAGCCTCACATGCAACTGGACCCTCCGGGTTCGCTGTTCCGGAGCAAACCTAAACGTCACCCTAGCCGTCTTCGGAGACGAGTGAAAAATCAGGCCCCAGGAAATGCGTTCCGAGGCCTTTTCTCCCATCCAAAAGTTCCCCCAAAGGAAGGCTTTGGGTACAACTGAACTCCCCAGGGGAGCCTTTACGCAGCCCCACATGCAACTGGACCCTCGGGGTTCGCTGTTCATGAGCAAACCTAAACATAGCCCTAGCAGTCATCGGAGACAAGTGAAAAATCAGGCCCCAGGAAATGTGTTGAAAGCCCCTTTGGACCATCCAAAAGTGTCACCAAAGGAAGGCTTTGGGTACAAGTGAACTCCCCAGGGGAGCCTTTACGCAGCCCCACATGCAACTGGACCCTCCGGGTTCGCTGTTCCTGAGCAAACCTAAACGTAGCCCTAGCCGTCATCGGAGACGAGTGAAAAATCAGGCCCCAGGAAATGCGTTACGAGCCCTTTTCGCCCATCCAAAAGTGCCCCCAAAGGAAGGCTTTGGGTACAAGTGAACTCCCCAGGGGAGCCTTTACGCAGCCCCACATGCAACTGGACTCTCCGGGTTCGCTGTTTCCGAGCATCCCTAAAAATAGCCCTAGCCGGCATCGGAGACGAGTGAAAAATCAGGCCCCAGTAAATGCGTTCCGAGCCCTTTTCGCCCGTCCAAATGTGCCCCCAAAGGAAGGCTTTGGGTACAAGTGAACTCCCCAGGGGAGCCTTTACGCAGCCCCACATGCAACTGGACCCTCCGGGTTCGCTGTTTCCTAGCATCCCTAAACGTAGCCCTAGCCGTCTTCGGAGACGAGTGAAAAATCAGGCCCCAGGAAATGCGTTGCGAGCCCCTTTTGCCCATCCAAAAGTGCCCCCAAAGTAAAGGCTTTGGGTACAAGTGAACTCCCCAGGGGAGCCTTTACGCAGCCCCACATGCAACTGGACCCTCCGGGTTCGCTGTTTCCGAGCATCCCTAAACATATCCCGAGCCGGCATAGAAGACGACTGAAAAATCAAGCCCCAGGAAATGCGTTGCAAGCCCTTTTCGCCCATCCAAATGTGCCCCCAAAGGAAGGCTTTGGGTACAAGAGAACTCCCCAGAGGAGCCTTTACGCAGCCCCACATGCAACTGGACCCTCCGAGTTCGCTGTTTCCGAGCATCCCTAAACATAGCCCTAGCCGGCATCGAAGACGACTGAAAAATCAGGCCCCAGAAAATGAGTTGCGAGCCCTTTTCGCCCATCCAAATGTGCCCCCAAAGGAAGGCTTTGGGTACAAGAGAACTCCCCAGGGGAGCCTTTACGCAGCCCCACATGCAACTGGACCCTCGGGGTTCGCTGTTCCTGAGCAAACCTAAACGTAGCTCTAGCCGTCATCGGAGACAAGTGAAAAATCAGGCCCCAGGAAATGCGTTGCAAACCGTTTCGGACCATCCAAAAGTGCCCCCAAAGGAAGGCTTTGGGTACAAGTGAACTCCCCAGGGGAGCCTTTACGCAGCCCCACATGCAACTGGACCCTCCGGGTTCACTGTTCATGAGCAAACCTAAACGTAGCCCTAGCCGTAATCGGAGACGACTGAAAAATCAGGCCCCAGGAAATGCGTTCCGAGCACTTTTCGCCCATCCAAAAGTGCCCCCAAAGGAAGGCTTTGGGTACAAGTGAACTCCACAGGGGAGCCTTTACGCAGCCCCACATGCAACTGGACCCTCTGGGTTCGATTTTTACGAGCAACCCTAAATATAGCCCTAGCCGGCATGGGAGAAAACTGAAAACCCGAGCCCCAGAAAACGCGTTGCAAGCCCCTTTGGACCATCCAAAAGTGTCACCAAAGGAAGGCTTTGGGTACAAGTGAACTCCCCAGGGGAGCCTTTACGCAGCCCCACATGCAACTGGACCCTCCGGGTTCGCTGTTCATGAGCAAACCTAAACGTAGCCCTAGCCGTCATCGGAGACGAGTGAAAAATCAGGCCCCAGGAAATGCGTTGCAAGCTCTTTTTGCTCATCAAAACGTGCCCCCAAAGGAAGACTTTGGGTACAAGTGAACTCCCCAGGGGAGCCTTTACGCAGCCCCACATGCAACTGGACCCTCTGGGTTCGATTTTTCCGAGCAACCCTAAATATATCACTAGCCGGCATGGGAGAAGCCTGAAAACCCGGGCTCCAGAAATGCGTAGCAAGCCCCTTTGGACCATCCAAAAGTGTCACCAAAGGAAGGCTTTGGGTACAAGAGAACTCCCCAGGGGAGCCTTTACGCAGCCCCACATGCAACTGGACCCTCCGGGTTCGCTGTTCATGAGCAAACCTAAACGTAGCCCTAGCCGTCATCGGAGACGACTGAAAAATCAGGCCCCAGGAAAAGCGTTCCGAGGCCTTTTCGCCCATCCAATTGTGCCCCCAAAGGAAGGCTTTGGGTACAAGAGAACTCCCCAGGGGAGCCTTTACGCAGCCACACATGCAACTGGACCCTCCGGGTTCGATTTTTCCGAGCAACCCTAAATATATCCCTAGCCGGCATGGGAGAAGACTGAAAACCCGAGCCCCAGAAAACGCGTTGCAAGCCCCTTTGGACCATCCAAAAGTGTCACCAGAAGAAGGCTTTGGGTACAAGAGAACTCCCCAGGGGAGCCTTTACGCAGCCCCACATGCAACTGCAACCTCCGGGTTCGCTGTTCATGAGGAAACCTAAACGTAGCCCTAGCCGTCGTCGGAGACGACTGAAAAATCAGGCCCCAGGAAATGCGTTGCAAGCCCCTTTGGACCATCCAAAAGTGCCCGCAAAGGAAGGCTTTGGGTACAAGTGATCTCCCCAGGGGAGCCTTTACGCAGCCCCACATGCAACTGGACCCTCCGGGTTCGCTGTTCCTGAGCAAACCTAAACGTAGCCCTAGCCGTCATGAGACACCACTGAAAAATCAGGCCCCAGGAAATGCGTTGCGAGCCCTTTTCGCCCATCCAAATGTGCCCCCAAAAGAAGACTTTGGGTACAAGTGAACTCCCCAGGGGAGCCTTTACGCAGCCCCACATGCAACTGGACCCTCCGGGTTCGCTGTTTCCGAGCATCCCTAAACATAGACCTAGACGACATCGAAGACGAATGAAAAATCAAGCCCCAGGAAATGCGTTGCGAGCCCTTTTCGCCCATCCAAATGTGCCCCAAAGGAAGGCTTTGGGTACAAGAGAACTCCCCAGGGGAGCCTTTACGCAGCCCCACATGCAACTGGACCCTCCGGGTTCACTGTTCATGAGCAAACCTAAACGTAGCCCTAGTCGTCATCGGAGACAAGTGAAAAATCAGGCCCCAGGAAATGCGTTCCGAGAACTTTTTGCCCATCCAAAAGTGCCCCCAAAGGAAGGCTTTGGGTACAAGTGAACTCCCCAGGGGAGCCTTTAGGCAGCCCCACATGCAACTGGACCCTCGGGGTTCGCTGTTCCTGAGCAAACCTAAACGTAGCCCTAGCCGTCATCGGAGACAAGTGAAAAATCAGGCCCCAGGAAATGCGTTGCGAGCCCCTTTGGACCATCCAAAAGTCCCCCAAAGGAAGGCTTTGGATACAAGTGAACTCCCCAGGGGAGCCTTTACGCAGCCCCACATGCAACTGGACCCTCCGGGTTCGCTGTTCCTGAGCAAACCTAAACGTAGCCCTAGCCGTCATCGGAGACGACTGAAAAATCAGACCCCAGGAAATGCGTTGCGAGCCCTTTTTGCCCACCCAATAGTGCCGCCAAAGGAAGGCTTTGGGTACAAGTGAACTCCCCAGGGGAGCCTTTACGCAGCCCCACATGCAACTGGACCCTCCGGGTTCGCTGTTTCCGAGCAAACCTAAATATATCACTAGCCGGCATGAGAGAAGACTGAAAACCCGGGCCCCAGAAAACGCGTTGCAAGCCCGTTTGCACCATCCAAAAGTGCCCCCAAAGGAAGGCTTTGGGTACAAGTGAACTCCCCAGGGGAGCCTTTACGCAGCCCCACATGCAACTGGACCCTCCGGGTTCGCTGTTTCCGAGCATCCCTAAACGTATCCCTAGCCGTCTTCGGAGACGAGTGAAAAATCAGGCCCCAGGAAATGCGTTGCGAGCCCTTTTTGCCCATACAAAAGTGCCCCAAAAGTAAGGCTTTGGGTACAAGTGAACTCCCCAGGGGAGCTTTACGCAGCCCCACATGCAACTGGACCCTCCGGGTTCGCTGTTTCCGAGCATCCCTAAACATATCCCGAGCCGGCATAGAAGACGACTGAAAAATCAAGCCCCAGGAAATGCGTTGCAAGCCCTTTTCGCCCATCCAAATGTGCCCCCAAAGGAAGGCTTTGGGTACAAGAGAATTCCCCAGGGGAGCCTTTACGCAGCCCCACATGCAACTGGACCCTCCGGGTTCGCTGTTCCTGAGCAAAACTAAACGTAGCCCTAGCCGTCATCGGAGAAGACTGAAAAATCAGGCCCCAGGAAATGCGTTCCGAGGCCTTTTCGCCCATCCAAAAATGCCCGCAAAGGAAGGCTTTGGGTACAAGTGAACTCCCCAGGGGAGCCTTTACGCAGCCCCACATGCAACTGGACCCTCCGAGTTCGCTGTTTCCGAGCATCCCTAAACATAACCCTAGCCGGCATCGAAGACGACTGAAAAATCAGGCCCCAGAAAATGAGTTGCGAGCCCTTTTCGCCCATCCAAATGTGCCCCCAAAGGAAGGCTTTGGGTACAAGAGAACTCCCCAGGGGAGCCTTTACGCAGCCCCACATGCAACTGGACCCTTCGGGTTCGATATTTCCGAGCAACCCTAAATATATCCCTAGCCGGCATGGGAGAAGACTGAAAACCCGGGTCCCAGGAAACGCGTTGCGAGCCTATTTGGACCATCCAAAAGTGTCACCAAAAGAAGGCTTTGGGTACAAGAGAACTCCCCAGGGGAGCCTTTACGCAGCCCCACATGCAACTGCAACCTCTGGGTTCGCTGTTCATGAGCAAACCTAAACGTAGCCCTAGCCGGCATCGGAGACGACTGAAAAATCAGGCCCCAGGAAATGCGTTGCAAGCCCCTTTGGACCATCCAAAAGTGCCCGCAAAGGAAGGCTTTGGGTACAAGAGAACTCCCCAGGGGAGCCTTTACGCAGCCCCACATGCAACTGGACCCTCAGGGTTCGCTGTTCCTGAGCAAACCTAAACGTAGCCCTAGCCGTCATCGGAGACGACTGAAAATTCAGGCCCCAGGAAATGCGTTGCGAGCCCCTTTGGACCATCCAAAAGTGCCCCCAAGGGAAGGCTTTGGGTACAAGTGAACTCCCCAGGGGAGCCTTTACGCAGCCCCACATGCAACTGGACCCTCCGGGTTCGCTGTTTCCGAGCATCCCTAAACATAGCCCTAGCCGGCATCGATGACGACTGAAAAATCAGGCCCCAGGAAATGCGTTACGAGCCCTTTTCGCCCATCCAAATGTGTCCCCAAAGGAAGACTTTGGGTACAAGAGAACTCCCCAGGGGAGCCTTTACGCAGCCCCACATGCAACTGGACCCTCCGGGTTCACTGTTCATGAGGAAAACTAAACGTAGCCCTAGCCGTCATCGGAGACGACTGAAAAATCAGGCCCCAGGAAATGCGTTGCGAGCACTTTTCGCCCATCCAAAAGTGCCCCCAAAGGAAGGCTTTGGGTACAAGAGAACTCCCCAGGGGAGCCTTTACGCAGCCCCACATGCAACTGGACCCTCGGGGTTCGCTGTTCCTGAGCAAACCTAAACGTAGCTCTAGCCGTCATCGGAGACAAGTGAAAAATCAGGCCCCAGGAAATGCGTTGCAAACCGTTTCGGACAATCCAAAAGTGCCCCCAAAGGAAGGCTTTGGGTACAAGTGAACTCCCCAGGGGAGCCTTTACGCAGCCCCACATGCAACTGGACCCTCCGGGTTCACTGTTCATGAGCAAACCTAAACGTAGCCCTAGCCGTAATCGGAGACGACTGAAAAATCAGACCCCAGGAAATGCGTTGCGAGCCCTTTTTGCCCACCCAATAGTGCCGCCAAAGGAAGGCTTTGGGTACAAGTGAACTCCCCAGGGGAGCCTTTACGCAGCCCCACATGCAACTGGACCCTCCGGGTTCGCTGTTTCCGAGCAAACCTAAATATATCACTAGCCGGCATGAGAGAAGACTGAAAACCCGGGCCCCAGAAAACGCGTTGCAAGCCCGTTTGCACCATCCAAAAGTGCCCCCAAAGGAAGGCTTTGGGTACAAGTGAACTCCCCAGGGGAGCCTTTACGCAGCCCCACATGCAACTGGACCCTCCGGGTTCGCTGTTTCCGAGCATCCCTAAACGTATCCCTAGCCGTCTTCGGAGACGAGTGAAAAATCAGGCCCCAGGAAATGCGTTGCGAGCCCTTTTTGCCCATACAAAAGTGCCCCAAAAGTAAGGCTTTGGGTACAAGTGAACTCCCCAGGGGAGCTTTACGCAGCCCCACATGCAACTGGACCCTCCGGGTTCGCTGTTTCCGAGCATCCCTAAACATATCCCGAGCCGGCATAGAAGACGACTGAAAAATCAAGCCCCAGGAAATGCGTTGCAAGCCCTTTTCGCCCATCCAAATGTGCCCCCAAAGGAAGGCTTTGGGTACAAGAGAATTCCCCAGGGGAGCCTTTACGCAGCCCCACATGCAACTGGACCCTCCGGGTTCGCTGTTCCTGAGCAAAACTAAACGTAGCCCTAGCCGTCATCGGAGAAGACTGAAAAATCAGGCCCCAGGAAATGCGTTCCGAGGCCTTTTCGCCCATCCAAAAATGCCCGCAAAGGAAGGCTTTGGGTACAAGTGAACTCCCCAGGGGAGCCTTTACGCAGCCCCACATGCAACTGGACCCTCCGAGTTCGCTGTTTCCGAGCATCCCTAAACATAACCCTAGCCGGCATCGAAGACGACTGAAAAATCAGGCCCCAGAAAATGAGTTGCGAGCCCTTTTCGCCCATCCAAATGTGCCCCCAAAGGAAGGCTTTGGGTACAAGAGAACTCCCCAGGGGAGCCTTTACGCAGCCCCACATGCAACTGGACCCTTCGGGTTCGATATTTCCGAGCAACCCTAAATATATCCCTAGCCGGCATGGGAGAAGACTGAAAACCCGGGTCCCAGGAAACGCGTTGCGAGCCTATTTGGACCATCCAAAAGTGTCACCAAAAGAAGGCTTTGGGTACAAGAGAACTCCCCAGGGGAGCCTTTACGCAGCCCCACATGCAACTGCAACCTCTGGGTTCGCTGTTCATGAGCAAACCTAAACGTAGCCCTAGCCGGCATCGGAGACGACTGAAAAATCAGGCCCCAGGAAATGCGTTGCAAGCCCCTTTGGACCATCCAAAAGTGCCCGCAAAGGAAGGCTTTGGGTACAAGAGAACTCCCCAGGGGAGCCTTTACGCAGCCCCACATGCAACTGGACCCTCAGGGTTCGCTGTTCCTGAGCAAACCTAAACGTAGCCCTAGCCGTCATCGGAGACGACTGAAAATTCAGGCCCCAGGAAATGCGTTGCGAGCCCCTTTGGACCATCCAAAAGTGCCCCCAAGGGAAGGCTTTGGGTACAAGTGAACTCCCCAGGGGAGCCTTTACGCAGCCCCACATGCAACTGGACCCTCCGGGTTCGCTGTTTCCGAGCATCCCTAAACATAGCCCTAGCCGGCATCGATGACGACTGAAAAATCAGGCCCCAGGAAATGCGTTACGAGCCCTTTTCGCCCATCCAAATGTGTCCCCAAAGGAAGACTTTGGGTACAAGAGAACTCCCCAGGGGAGCCTTTACGCAGCCCCACATGCAACTGGACCCTCCGGGTTCACTGTTCATGAGGAAAACTAAACGTAGCCCTAGCCGTCATCGGAGACGACTGAAAAATCAGGCCCCAGGAAATGCGTTGCGAGCACTTTTCGCCCATCCAAAAGTGCCCCCAAAGGAAGGCTTTGGGTACAAGAGAACTCCCCAGGGGAGCCTTTACGCAGCCCCACATGCAACTGGACCCTCGGGGTTCGCTGTTCCTGAGCAAACCTAAACGTAGCTCTAGCCGTCATCGGAGACAAGTGAAAAATCAGGCCCCAGGAAATGCGTTGCAAACCGTTTCGGACAATCCAAAAGTGCCCCCAAAGGAAGGCTTTGGGTACAAGTGAACTCCCCAGGGGAGCCTTTACGCAGCCCCACATGCAACTGGACCCTCCGGGTTCACTGTTCATGAGCAAACCTAAACGTAGCCCTAGCCGTAATCGGAGACGACTGAAAAATCAGGCCCCAGGAAATGCGTTCCGAGCTCTTTTTGCCCATCAAAACGTGCCCCCAAAGGAAGACTTTGGGTACAAGAGAACTCCCCAGGGGAGCCTTTACTCAGCCCCACATGCAACTGGACCCTCCGGGTTCGCTGTTTCCGAGCAACCCTAAATATAGCCCTAGCCGGCATGGGAGAAAACTGAAAACCCGAGCCCCAGAAAACGCGTTGCAAGCCCCATTGGACCATCCAAAAGTGTCACCAAAGGAAGTCTTTGGGTACAAGTGAACTCCCCAGGGGAGCCTTTACGCAGCCCCACATGCAACTGGACCCTCCGGGTTCGCTGTTCATGAGCAAACCTAAACGTAGCCCTAGCCGTCATCGGAGACGAGTGAAAAATCAGGCCCCAGGAAATGCGTTGCAAGCTCTTTTTGCCCATCAAAACGTGCCCCCAAAGGAAGACTTTGGGTACAAGAGAACTCCCCAGGGGAGCCTTTACTCAGCCCCACATGCAACTGGACCCTCCGGGTTCGCTGTTTCCGAGCATCCCTAAACATAGTCCTAGACGGCATCGGAGACGAGTGAAAAATCAGGCCCCAGGAAATGCGTTGCAAGCCCCTTTGGACCATCCAAAAGTGTCACCAAAGGAAGGCTTTGGGTACAAGTGAACTCCCCAGGGGAGCCTTTACGCAGCCCCACATGCAACTGGACCCTCCGGGTTCGCTGTTCCTGAGCAAACCTAAACGTAGCCCTAGCCGTCTTCGGAGACAAGTGAAAAATCAGGCCACAGGAAATGCGTTGCGAGCGTTTTTCGCCCATCCAAATGTGCCCCCAAAAGAAGACTTTGGGTACAAGTGAACTCCGCAGGGGAGCCTTTACGCAGACCCACATGCAACTGGACCCTCCGGGTTCGATTTTTCCGAGCAACCCTAAATATATCCCTAGCCGGCATGGGAGAAGACTGAAAACCCGGGCTCCAGAAATGCGTAGCAAGCCCCTTTGGACCATCCAAAAGTGTCACCAAAGGAAGGCTTTGGGTACAAGTGAACTCCCCAGGGGAGCCTTTACGCAGCCCCACATGCAACTGGACCCTCCGGGTTCGATTTTTCCGAGCAACCCTAAATATATCCCTAGCCGGCATGGGAGAAGACTGAAAACCCGAGCCCCAGAAAACGCGTTGCAAGCCCCTTTGGACCATCCAAAAGTGTCACCAGAAGAAGGCTTTGGGTACAAGAGAACTCCCGAGGGGAGCCTTTACGCAGCCCCACATGCAACTGCAACCTCCGGGTTCGCTGTTCATGAGCAAACCTAAACGTAGCCCTACCCGTCATCGGAGACGACTGAAAAATCAGGCCCCAGGAAATGCGTTGCAAGCCCCTTTGGACCATCCAAAAGTGCCCGCAAAGGAAGGCTTTGGGTACAAGTGATCTCCCCAGGGGAGCCTTTACGCAGCCCCACATGCAACTGGACCCTCCGGGTTCGCTGTTTCCGAGCTTCCATAAACATAGTCCTAGACGGCATCGGACACGAGTGAAAAATCAAGCCCCAGGAAATGCGTTGCGAGCCCTTTTTGCCCATCCAAAAGTGCCCCCAAAGGAAGGCTTTGGGTACAAGTGAACTCCCCAGGGGAGCCTTTACGCAGCCCCACATGCAACTGGACCCTCCGGGTTCGCTGTTTCCGAGCATCCCTAAACATAGCCCTAGGCGGCATCAATGACGACTGAAAAATCAGGCCCCAGGAAATGCGTTACGAGCCCTTTTCGCCCATCCAAAAGTGCCCCCAAAGGAAGGCTTTGGGTACAAGTGAACTCCCCAGGGGAGCCTTTACGCAGCCCCACATGCAACTGGACCCTCCGGGTTCGATGTTTCCGAGCATCCCTAAACATAGCCCTAGCCGGCATCGAAGTCGACTGAAAAATCAGACCCCAGGAAATGCGTTGCAAGCCCTTTTCGTCCATCCAAAAGTGCCCCCAATGGAAGGCTTTGGGTACAAGTGAACTCCCCAGGGGAGCCTTTACGCAGCCCCACATGCAACTGGACCGTCCGGGTTCGATGTTTCCGAGCATCCCTAAACATAGCCCTAGCCGGCATCGAAGTCGACTGAAAAATCAGACCCCAGGAAATGCGTTGCAAGCCCTTTTCGTCCATCCAAAAGTGCCCCCAAAGGAAGGCTTTGGGTACAAGTGAACTCCCCAGGGGAGCCTTTACGCAGCCCCACATGCAACTGGACCCTCCGGGTTCGATTTTTCCGAGCAAACCTAAATATATCACTAGCCGGCATGAGAGAAGACTGAAAACCCGGGCCCCAGAAAACGCGTTGCAAGCCCCTTTGGACCATCCAAAAGTATCACCAAAGGAAGGCTTTGGGTACAAGTGAACTCCCCAGGGGAGCCTTTACGCAGCCCCACATGCAACTGGACCCTCCGGGTTCGCTGTTCATGAGCAAACCTAAACGTAGCCCTAGCCGTCATCGGAGACGACTGAAAAATCAGGCCCCAGGAAATGCGTTGCAAGACCCTTTGGACCATCCAAAAGTGCCCCCAAAGGAAGGCTTTGGGAACAAGTGATCTCCCCAGGGGAGCCTTTACACAGCCCCACATGCAACTGGACCCTCAGGGTTCGCTGTTCCTGAAAAAACCTAAACGTAGCCCTAGCCGTCTTCGGAGACGAGTGAAAAATCAGTCCCCAGGAAATGCGTTGCAAGCCTTTTCGCCCATCCAAAAGTGCCCCCAAAGGAAGGCTTTGGGTAAAAGTGATCTCCCCAGGGGAGCCTTTACGCAGCCCCACATGCAACTGGACCCTCCGGGTTCGCTGTTTCCGAGCATCCCTAAACATAACCCTAGACGGCATCGAAGACGAATGAAAAATCAGGCCCCAGGAAATGCGTTGCGAGCCCTTTTCGCTCATCCAAATGTGCCCCCAAAGGAAGGCTTTGGGTACAAGAGAACTCCCCAGGGGAGCCTTTACGCAGCCCCACATGCAACTGGACCCTCCGGGTTCGCTGTTTCCGAGCATCCCTAAACATAACCCTAGCCGGCATCAATGACGACTGAAAAATCAGGCCCCAGGAAATGCGTTACGAGCCCTTTTCGCCCATCTAAAAGTGCCCCCAAAGGAAGGCTTTGGGTACAAGTGAACTCACCAGGGGAGCCTTTACGCAGACCCACATCAACTGGACCCTCCGGGTTCGATGTTTCCGAGCATCCCTAAACATAGCCCTAGCCGGCATGATGACGACTGAAAAATCAGGCCCCAGGAAATGCGTTGCGAGCCCCTTTGGACCATCCATAAGTGCCCCCAAAGGAAGGCTTTGGATACAAGTGAACTCCCCAGGGGAGCCTTTATTCAGCCCCACATGCAACTGGACCCTCCGGGTTCGATTTTTCCGAGCAACACTAAATATATCACTAGCCGGCATGGGAGAAGACTGAAAACCCGGGCCCCAGAAAACGCGTTGCAAGCCCCTTTGGACCATCCAAATGTGTCACCAAAGGAAGGCTTTGGGTACAAGTGAACTCCCCAGGGGAGCCTTTACGCAGCCCCACATGCAACTGGACCCTCCGGGTTCGCTGTTTCCGAGCATCCCTAAACATAGCCCTAGCCGGCATATATGACGACTGAAAAATCAGGCCCCAGGAAATGCGTTGCCTGCCCCTTTGGACCATCCAAAAGTGCCCCCAAAGGAAGGCTTTGGATACAAGTGATCTCCCCAGGGGAGCCTTTACGCAGCCCCACATGCAACTGGACCCTCCGGGTTCGCTGTTCCTGAGCAAACCTAAACGTAGCCCTAGCCGTCATCGGAGACGAGTGAAAAATCAGGCCCCAGGAAATGCATTCCGAGGCCTTTACGCCCATCCAAATGTGCCCCCAAAGGAAGACTTTGGGTACAAGAGAACTCCCCAGGGGAGCCTTTACGCAGCCCCACATGCAACTGGACTCTCCGGGTTCACTGTTTCCGAGCACCCCTAAACATAGCCCTACCCGGCATCGAAGACGACTGAAAAATCAGGCCCCAGGAAATGCGTTGCGAGCCCTTTTCGTCCATGCAAAAGTGCCCCCAAAGGAAGGCTTTGGGTACAAGTGAACTCCCCAGGGGAGCCTTTATGCAGCCCCACATGCAACTGGACCCTCCGGGTTCGATTTTTCCGAGCAACACTAAATATATCACTAGCCGGCATGGGAGAAGACTGAAAACCCGGGCCCCAGAAAACGCGTTGCAAGCCCCTTTGGACCATCCAAATGTGTCACCAAAGGAAGGCTTTGGGTACAAGTGAACTCGCCAGGGGAGCCTTTAGGCAGCCCCACATGCAACTGGACCCTCCGGGTTCGCTGTTCATGAGAAAAGCTAAACGTAGCCCTAGCCGTCAAAGGAGAAGACTGAAAAATCAGGCCCCAGGAAATGCGTTCTGAGGCCTTTTCGCCCATCCATAAGTGCCTGCAAAGGAAGGCTTTGGGTACAAGTGAACTCCCCAGGGGAGCCTTTACGCAGCCCCACATGCAACTGGACCCTCCGTGTTCGCTGTTTCCGAGCATCCCTAAACAGTCCTAGCCGTCATCGGAGACGAGTGAAAAATCAGGCCCCAGGAAATGCGTTACGAGCCCTTTTCGTCCATCCAAAAGTGCCCCCAAAGGAAGGCTTTGGGAACAAGTGAACTCCCCAGGGGAGCCTTTACGCAGCCCCACATGCAACTGGACCCTCCGGGTTCGCTGTTTCCGAGCATCCCTAAACATAGCCCTAGCCGGCATCGATGACGACTGAAAAATCAGGCCCAAGGAAATGCGTTGCGAGCCCTTTTCGTCCATCCAAAAGTGCCTCCAAAGGAAGGCTTTGGGTCCAAGTGAACTCCCCAGGGGAGCCTTTACGCAGCCCCACATGCAACTGGACCCTCCGGGTTCGCTGTTCCTGAGCAAACCTAAACGTAGCCCTAGCCGTCAAAGGAGACGACTGAAAAATCAGGCCCCAGGAAATGCGTTCCGAGGCCTTTTCGCCCATCCATAAGTGCCTGCAAAGGAAGGCTTTGGGTACAAGTGAACTCCCCAGGGGAGCCTTTACGCAGCCCCACATGCAACTGGACCCTCCGGGTTCGCTGTTTCCGAGCATCCCTAAACAGTCCTAGACGGCATCGGAGACGAGTGAAAAATCAGGCCCCAGGAAATGCGTTACGAGCCCTTTTCGTCCATCCAAAAGTGCCCCCAAAGGAAGGCTTTGGGTACAAGTGAACTCCCCAGGGGAGCCTTTACGCAGCCCCACATGCAACTGGACCCTCCGGGTTCGCTGTTTCCGAGCATCCCTAAACATAGCCCTAGCCGGCATCGATGACGACTGAAAAATCAGGCCCAAGGAAATGCGTTGCGAGCCCTTTTCGTCCATCCAAAAGTGCCTCCAAAGGAAGGCTTTGGGTACAAGTGAACTCCCCAGGGGAGCCTTTACGCAGCCCCACATGCAACTGGACCCTCCGTGTTCGATTTTTCCGAGCAACACTAAATATATCACTAGCCGGCATGGGAGAAGACTGAAAACCCGGGCCCCAGAAAACGCGTTGCAAGCCCCTTTGGACCATCCAAATGTGTCACCAAAGGAAGGCTTTGGGTACAAGTGAACTCCCCAGGGGAGCCTTTACGCAGCCCCACATGCAACTGGACCCTCCGGGTTCGCTGCTCATGAGCAAAGCTAAACGTAGCCCTAGCCGTCATTGGAGACGACTGAAAAATCAGGCCCCAGGAAATGCGTTGCAAGCACCTTTGGACCATCCAAAAGTGCCCCCAAAGGAAGACTTTAGGTACAAGTGAACTCCCCAGGGGAGCCTTTACGCAGCCCCACATGCAACTGGACCCTTCGGGTTCGCTGTTTCCGAGCATCCCTAAACATAGCCCTAGCCGGCATCGATGACGACTGAAAAATCAGGCCCCAGGAAATTCGTTACGAGCCCTTTTCGTCCATCCAAAAGTGCCCCCAAAGGAAGGCTTTGGGTACAAGTGAACTCCCCAGGGGAGCCTTTACGCAGCCCCACATGCAACTGGACCCTCCGGGTTCGCTGTTTCCCGGCATCCCTAAAAATAGCCCTAGCCGGCATCGATGACGACTGAAAAATCAGGCCCCAGGAAATGCGTTGCGAGCCCCTTAGGACCATCCAAAAGTGTCACCAAAGGAAGGCTTTGGGTACAAGTGAACTCCCCAGGGGAGCCTTTAGGCAGCCCCACATGCAACTGGACCCTCCGGGTTCGCTGTTCATGAGCAAACCTAAACGTAGCCCTAGCCGTCATCGGAGACGACTGAAAAATCAGGCCCCAGGAAATGCGTTGCCTGCCCCTTTGGACCATCCAAAAGTGCCCCCAAAGGAAGGCTTTGGGTACAAGTGATCTCCCCAGGGGAGCCTTTACACAGCCCCACATGCAACTGGACCCTCCGGGTTCGCTGTTCCTGAGCAAACCTAAACGTAGCCCTAGCCGTCATCGGAGACGAGTGAAAAATCAGGCCCCAGGAAATGCATTCCGAGGCCTTTTCGCCCATCCAAATGTGCCCCCAAAGGAAGACTTTGGGTACAAGAGAACTCCCCAGGGGAGCCTTTACGCAGCCCCACATGCAACTGGACTCTCCAGGTTTGCTGTTTCCGAGCATCCCTAAACGTAGCCCTAGCCGTCATCGGAGACGAGTGAAAAATCAGGCCCCAGGAAATGCGTTGCGGGCCCCTTAGGACCATCCAAAAGTGCCCCCAAATGAAGGCTTTGGGTACAAGTGATCTCCCCAGGGGAGCCTTTACGCAGCCCCACATGCAACTGGACCCTCCGGGTTCGCTGTTCCTGAGCAAACCTAAACGTAGCCCTAGCCGTCAAAGGAGACGACTGAAAAATCAGGCCCCAGGAAATGCGTTGCGAGCCCTTTTCGTCCATCCAAAAGTGCCTCCAAAGGAAGGCTTTGGGTACAAGTAAACTCCCCAGGGGAACGTTTACGCAGCCCCACATGCAACTGGACCCTCCGGGTTTGATGTTTCCGAGCATCCCTAAGCATAGCCCTAGCCGGCATCGAAGTCGACTGAAAAATCAGGCCCCAGGAAATGCGTTGCGAGCCCTTTTCGTCCATCCAAAAGTGCCCCCAAAGGAAGGCTTTGGGTACAAGTGAACTCCCCAGGGGAGCCTTTACGCAGCCCCACATGCAACTGGACCCTCCGGGTTCGATTTTTCCGAGCAAACCTAAATATATCACTAGCCGGCATGGGAGAAGACTGAAAACCCGGGCCCGAGAAAACACGTTGCGAGCCCTTTTCGTCCATGCAAAAGTGCCCCCAAAGGAAGGCTTTGGGTACAAGTGAACTCCCCAGGGGAGCCTTTACACAGCCCCACATGCAACTGGACCCTCCGGGTTCGCTGTTTCCGAGTATCCCTAGACATAGCCCTAGCCGGCATCGATGACGACTGAAAAATCAGGCCCCAGGAAATGCGTTGCGAGCCCTTTTCGCCCATCCAAAAGTGCCCCCAAAGGAAGGCTTTGGGTACAAGTGAACTCCCCAGGGGAGCCTTTACGCAGCCCCACATGCAACAGGACCCTCCGGGTTCGATTTTTCCGAGCAACCCTAAATATATCACTAGCCGGCATGGGAGAAGACTGAAAACCTGGGCCCCAGAAAACGCGTTGCAAGCCCCTTTGGACCATCCAAAAGTGTCACCAAAGGAAGGCTTTGGGTACAAGTGAACTCCCCAGGGGAGCCTTTACGCAGCCCCACATGCAACTGGACCCTCCGGGTTCGCTGTTCATGAGCAAACCTAAACGTAGCCCTAGCCGTCATCGGAGACGAGTGAAAAATCAGTCCCCAGGAAATGCGTTGCGAGCCCCTTTGGACCATCCAAAAGTGCCCGCAAAGGAAGGCTTTGGGTACAAGTGAACTCCCCAGGGGAGCCTTTACGCAGCCCCACATGCAACTGGACCCTCCGGGTTCGCTGTTCCTAAGCAAACCTATACATAGCCCTAGCCGTCATCGGAGACAAGTGAAAAATCCGGCCCCAGGAAATGCGTTGCGAGCCCCTTCGGACCATCCAAAAGTGCCCCCAAAGGAAGGCTTTGGATACAAGTGAACTCCCCAGGGGAGCCTTTACGCAGCCCCACATGCAACTGGACCCTCCGGGTTCGCGGTTTCCGAGCATCCCTAAACATAGCCCTAGCCGGCATCGATGACGACTGAAAACCCGGGCCCCAGAAAACGCGTTGCAAGCCCCTTTGGACCATCCAAAAGTGTCACCAAAGGAAGGCTTTGGGTACAAGTGAACTCCCCAGGGGAGACTTTACGCAGACCCACATGCAACTGGACCCTCCGGGTTCGATTTTTCCGAGCAACCCTAAATATAACCCTAGCCGGCATGGGAGAAGACTGAAAACCCGGGCCCAAGAAAACGCGTTGCAAGCCCCTTTGGACCATCCAAAAGTGTCACCAAAGGAAGGCTTTGGGTACAAGTGAACTCCCCAGGGGAGCCTTTACGCAGCCCCACATGCAACTGGACCCTCCGGGTTCGCTGTTTCCGAGCATCCCTAAACATAGCCCTAGCCGGCATCGATGACGAGTGAAAAATCAGGCCCCAGGAAATGCGTTGCGAGCCCCTTAGGACCACCCAAAAGTGCCCGCAAAGGAAGGCTTTGGGTACAAGTGATCTCCCCAGGGGAGCCTTTACACAGCCCCACATGCAACTGGACCCTCCGGGTTCGCTGTTTCCGAGCATCCCTAAACATAGCCCTAGCCGGCATCGATGACGACTGAAAAATCAGGCCCAAGGAAATGCGTTGCGAGCCCTTTTCGTCCATCCAAAAGTGCCTCCAAAGGAAGGCTTTGGGTACAAGTGAACTCCCCAGGGGAACCTTTACGCAGCCCCACATGCAACTGGACCCTCCGGGTTCGATGTTTCCGAGCATCCCTAAACATAGCCCTAGCCGGCATCGAAGTCGACTGAAAAATCAGGCCCCATAAATGCGTTGCGAGCCCTTTTCGTCCATTCAAAAGTGCCCCCAAAGGAAGGCTTTGGGTACAAGTGAACTCCCCAGGGGAGCCTTTACGCAGCCCCACATGCAACTGGACCCTCCGGGTTCGATTTTTCCGAGCAAACCTAAATATATCACTAGCCGGCATGGGAGAAGACTGAAAACCCGGGCCCGAGAAAACACGTTGCGAGCCCTTTTCGTCCATCCAAAAGTGCCCCCAAAGGAAGGCTTTGGGTCCAAGTGAACTCCCCAGGGGAGCCTTTACGCAGCCCCACATGCAACTGGACCCTCCGGGTTCGCTGTTCCTGAGCAAACCTAAACGTAGCCCTAGCCGTCAAAGGAGACGACTGAAAAATCAGGCCCCAGGAAATGCGTTCCGAGGCCTTTTCGCCCATCCATAAGTGCCTGCAAAGGAAGGCTTTGGGTACAAGTGAACTCCCCAGGGGAGCCTTTACGCAGCCCCACATGCAACTGGACCCTCCGGGTTCGCTGTTTCCGAGCATCCCTAAACAGTCCTAGACGGCATCGGAGACGAGTGAAAAATCAGGCCCCAGGAAATGCGTTACGAGCCCTTTTCGTCCATCCAAAAGTGCCCCCAAAGGAAGGCTTTGGGTACAAGTGAACTCCCCAGGGGAGCCTTTACGCAGCCCCACATGCAACTGGACCCTCCGGGTTCGCTGTTTCCGAGCATCCCTAAACATAGCCCTAGCCGGCATCGATGACGACTGAAAAATCAGGCCCAAGGAAATGCGTTGCGAGCCCTTTTCGTATATCCAAAAGTGCCTCCAAAGGAAGGCTTTGGGTACAAGTGAACTCCCCAGGGGAGCCTTTACGCAGCCCCACATGCAACTGGACCCTCCGTGTTCGATTTTTCCGAGCAACACTAAATATATCACTAGCCGGCATGGGAGAAGACTGAAAACCCGGGCCCCAGAAAACGCGTTGCAAGCCCCTTTGGACCATCCAAATGTGTCACCAAAGGAAGGCTTTGGGTACAAGTGAACTCCCCAGGGGAGCCTTTACGCAGCCCCACATGCAACTGGACCCTCCGGGTTCGCTGCTCATGAGCAAAGCTAAACGTAGCCCTAGCCGTCATTGGAGACGACTGAAAAATCAGGCCCCAGGAAATGCGTTGCAAGCACCTTTGGACCATCCAAAAGTGCCCCCAAAGGAAGACTTTAGGTACAAGTGAACTCCCCAGGGGAGCCTTTACGCAGCCCCACATGCAACTGGACCCTTCGGGTTCGCTGTTTCCGAGCATCCCTAAACATAGCCCTAGCCGGCATCGATGACGACTGAAAAATCAGGCCCCAGGAAATTCGTTACGAGCCCTTTTCGTCCATCCAAAAGTGCCCCCAAAGGAAGGCTTTGGGTACAAGTGAACTCCCCAGGGGAGCCTTTACGCAGCCCCACATGCAACTGGACCCTCCGGGTTCGCTGTTTCCCGGCATCCCTAAAAATAGCCCTAGCCGGCATCGATGACGACTGAAAAATCAGGCCCAAGGAAATGCGTTGCGAGCCCCTTAGGACCATCCAAAAGTGTCACCAAAGGAAGGCTTTGGGTACAAGTGAACTCCCCAGGGGAGCCTTTAGGCAGCCCCACATGCAACTGGACCCTCCGGGTTCGCTGTTCATGAGCAAACCTAAACGTAGCCCTAGCCGTCATCGGAGACGACTGAAAAATCAGGCCCCAGGAAATGCGTTGCCTGCCCCTTTGGACCATCCAAAAGTGCCCCCAAAGGAAGGCTTTGGGTACAAGTGATCTCCCCAGGGGAGCCTTTACACAGCCCCACATGCAACTGGACCCTCCGGGTTCGCTGTTCCTGAGCAAACCTAAACGTAGCCCTAGCCGTCATCGGAGACGAGTGAAAAATCAGGCCCCAGGAAATGCATTCCGAGGCCTTTTCGCCCATCCAAATGTGCCCCCAAAGGAAGACTTTGGGTACAAGAGAACTCCCCAGGGGAGCCTTTACGCAGCCCCACATGCAACTGGACTCTCCAGGTTTGCTGTTTCCGAGCATCCCTAAACATAGCCCTAGCCGGCATCGAAGACAAGTGAAAAATCAGGCCCCAGGAAATGCGTTGCGGGCCCCTTAGGACCATCCAAAAGTGCCCCCAAAGGAAGGCTTTGGGTACAAGTGATCTCCCCAGGGGAGCCTTTACGCAGCCCCACATGCAACTGGACCCTCCGGGTTCGCTGTTCCTGAGCAAACCTAAACCTAGCCCTAGCCGTCAAAGGAGACGACTGAAAAATCAGGCCCCAGGAAATGCGTTGCGAGCCCTTTTCGTCCATCCAAAAGTGCCTCCAAAGGAAGGCTTTGGGTACAAGTAAACTCCCCAGGGGAACCTTTACGCAGCCCCACATGCAACTGGACCCTCCGGGTTTGATGTTTCCGAGCATCCCTAAGCATAGCCCTAGCCGGCATCGAAGTCGACTGAAAAATCAGGCCCCAGGAAATGCGTTGCGAGCCCTTTTCGTCCATCCAAAAGTGCCCCCAAAGGAAGGCTTTGGGTACAAGTGAACTCCCCAGGGGAGCCTTTACGCAGCCCCACATGCAACTGGACCCTCCGGGTTCGATTTTTCCGAGCAAACCTAAATATATCACTAGCCGGCATGGGAGAAGACTGAAAACCCGGGCCCGAGAAAACACGTTGCGAGCCCTTTTCGTCCATGCAAAAGTGCCCCCAAAGGAAGGCTTTGGGTACAAGTGAACTCCCCAGGGGAGCCTTTACACAGCCCCACATGCAACTGGACCCTCCGGGTTCGCTGTTTCCGAGTATCCCTAGACATAGCCCTAGCCGGCATCGATGACGACTGAAAAATCAGGCCCCAGGAAATGCGTTGCGAGCCCTTTTCGCCCATCCAAAAGTGCCCCCAAAGGAAGGCTTTGGGTACAAGTGAACTCCCCAGGGGAGCCTTTACGCAGCCCCACATGCAACTGGACCCTCCGGGTTCGATTTTTCCGAGCAACCCTAAATATATCACTAGCCGGCATGGGAGAAGACTGAAAACCTGGGCCCCAGAAAACGCGTTGCAAGCCCCTTTGGACCATCCAAAAGTGTCACCAAAGGAAGGCTTTGGGTACAAGTGAACTCCCCAGGGGAGCCTTTACGCAGCCCCACATGCAACTGGACCCTCCGGGTTCGCTGTTCATGAGCAAACCTAAACGTAGCCCTAGCCGTCATCGGAGACGAGTGAAAAATCAGTCCCCAGGAAATGCGTTGCGAGCCCCTTTGGACCATCCAAAAGTGCCCGCAAAGGAAGGCTTTGGGTACAAGTGAACTCCCCAGGGGAGCCTTTACGCAGCCCCACATGCAACTGGACCCTCCGGGTTCGCTGTTCCTAAGCAAACCTATACATAGCCCTAGCCGTCATTGGAGACAAGTGAAAAATCCGGCCCCAGGAAATGCGTTGCGAGCCCCTTCGGACCATCCAAAAGTGCCCCCAAAGGAAGGCTTTGGATACAAGTGAACTCCCCAGGGGAGCCTTTACGCAGCCCCACATGCAACTGGACCCTCCGGGTTCGCTGTTTCCGAGCATCCCTAAACATAGCCCTAGCCGGCATCGATGACGACTGAAAACCCGGGCCCCAGAAAACGCGTTGCAAGCCCCTTTGGACCATCCAAAAGTGTCACCAAAGGAAGGCTTTGGGTACAAGTGAACTCCCCAGGGGAGACTTTACGCAGACCCACATGCAACTGGACCCTCCGGGTTCGATTTTTCCGAGCAACCCTAAATATAACCCTAGCCGGCATGGGAGAAGACTGAAAACCCGGGCCCAAGAAAACGCGTTGCAAGCCCCTTTGGACCATCCAAAAGTGTCACCAAAGGAAGGCTTTGGGTACAAGTGAACTCCCCAGGGGAGCCTTTACGCAGCCCCACATGCAACTGGACCCTCCGGGTTCGCTGTTTCCGAGCATCCCTAAACATAGCCCTAGCCGGCATCGATGACGAGTGAAAAATCAGGCCCCAGGAAATGCGTTGCGAGCCCCTTAGGACCACCCAAAAGTGCCCGCAAAGGAAGGCTTTGGGTACAAGTGATCTCCCCAGGGGAGCCTTTACACAGCCCCACATGCAACTGGACCCTCCGGGTTCGCTGTTCCTGAGCAAAGCTAAACGTAGCCCTAGCCGTCATCGGAGACGAGTGAAAAATCAGGCCCCAGGAAATGCGTTGCGAGCCCTTTTCGTCCATGCAAAAGTGCCCCCAAAGGAAGGCTTTGGGTACAAGTGAACTCCCCAGGGGAGCCTTTACACAGCCCCACATGCAACTGGACCCTCCGGGTTCGCTGTTTCCGAGTATCCCTAGACATAGCCCTAGCCGGCATCGATGACGACTGAAAAATCAGGCCCCAGGAAATGCGTTGCGAGCCCTTTTCGCCCATCCAAAAGTGCCCCCAAAGGAAGGCTTTGGGTACAAGTGAACTCCCCAGGGGAGCCTTTACGCAGCCCCACATGCAACTGGACCCTCCGGGTTCGATTTTTCCGAGCAACACTAAATATATCACTAGCCGGCATGGGAGAAGACTGAAAACCTGGGCCCCAGAAAACGCGTTGCAAGCCCCTTTGGACCATCCAAAAGTGTCACCAAAGGAAGGCTTTGGGTACAAGTGAACTCCCCAGGGGAGCCTTTACGCAGCCCCACATGCAACTGGACCCTCCGGGTTCGCTGTTCATGAGCAAACCTAAACGTAGCCCTAGCCGTCATCGGAGACGAGTGAAAAATCAGTCCCCAGGAAATGCGTTGCGAGCCCCTTTGGACCATCCAAAAGTGCCCGCAAAGGAAGGCTTTGGGTACAAGTGAACTCCCCAGGGGAGCCTTTACGCAGCCCCACATGCAACTGGACCCTCCGGGTTCGCTGTTCCTAAGCAAACCTATACATAGCCCTAGCCGTCATCGGAGACAAGTGAAAAATCCGGCCCCAGGAAATGCGTTGCGAGCCCCTTCGGACCATCCAAAAGTGCCCCCAAAGGAAGGCTTTGGATACAAGTGAACTCCCCAGGGGAGCCTTTACGCAGCCCCACATGCAACTGGACCCTCCGGGTTCGCTGTTTCCGAGCATCCCTAAACATAGCCCTAGCCGGCATCGATGACGACTGAAAACCCGGGCCCCAGAAAACGCGTTGCAAGCCCCTTTGGACCATCCAAAAGTGTCACCAAAGGAAGGCTTTGGGTACAAGTGAACTCCCCAGGGGAGCCTTTACGCAGCCCCACATGCAACTGGACCCTCCGGGTTCGCTGTTTCCGAGCATCCCTAAACATAGCCCTAGCCGGCATCGATGACGAGTGAAAAATCAGGCCCCAGGAAATGCGTTGCGAGCCCCTTAGGACCACCCAAAAGTGCCCGCAAAGAAGGCTTTGGGTACAAGTGATCTCCCCAGGGGAGCCTTTACACAGCCCCACATGCAACTGGACCCTCCGGGTTTGCTGTTTCCGAGCATCCCTAAACACAGCCCTAGACGGCATCGGAGACGAGTGAAAAATCAGGCCCCAGGAAATGCGTTGCGAGCCCTTTTTGCCCATCCAAAAGTGCCCGCAAAGGAAGGCTTTGGATACAAGTGAACTCCCCAGGGGAGCCTTTACGCAGCCCCACATGCAACTGGACCCTCCGGGTTCGCTGTTTCCGAGCATCCCTAAACATAGCCCTAACCGGCATCGAAGACGAATGAAAAATCAGGCCCCAGGAAATGCGTTGCGAGCCCTTTTCGTCCATCCAAAAGTGCCCCCAAAGGAAGGCTTTGGGTACAAGTGAACTCCCCAGGGGAGCCTTTACGCAGACCCACATGCAACTGGACCCTCCGGGTTCGCTGTTCCTAACCAAACCTGTACATAGCCCTAGCCGTCATCGGAGACAAGTGAAAAATCCGGCCCCAGGAAATGCGTTGCGAGCCCCTTCGGACCTTCCAAAAGTATCACCAAAGGAAGGCTTTGGGTACAAGTGAACTCCCCAGGGGAGCCTTTACGCAGCCCCACATGCAACTGGACCCTCCGGGTTCGCTGTTTCCGAGCATCCCTAAACATAGCCCTAGCCGGCATCGAAGACAAGTGAAAAATCAGGCCCCAGGAAATGCGTTGCGAGCCCCTTAGGACCATCCAAAAGTGCCCCCAAAGGAAGGCTTTGGATACAAGTGAACTCCCCAGGGGAGCCTTTATTCAGCCCCACATGCAACTGGACCCTCCGGGTTCGATTTTTCCGAGCAACACTAAATATATCACTAGCCGGCATGGGAGAAGACTGAAAACCCGGGCCCCAGAAAACGCGTTGCAAGCCCCTTTGGACCATCCAAATGTGTCACCAAAGGAAGGCTTTGGGTACAAGTGAACTCCCCAGGGGAGCCTTTACGCAGCCCCACATGCAACTGGACCCTCCGGGTTCGCTGTTTCCGAGCATCCCTAAACATAGCCCTAGCCGGCATATATGACGACTGAAAAATCAGGCCCCAGGAAATGCGTTGCCTGCCCCTTTGGACCATCCAAAAGTGCCCCCAAAGGAAGGCTTTGGGTACAAGTGATCTCCCCAGGGGAGCCTTTACGCAGCCCCACATGCAACTGGACCCTCCGGGTTCGCTGTTCCTGAGCAAACCTAAACGTAGCCCTAGCCGTCATCGGAGACGAGTGAAAAATCAGGCCCCAGGAAATGCATTCCGAGGCCTTTACGCCCATCCAAATGTGCCCCCAAAGGAAGACTTTGGGTACAAGAGAACTCCCCAGGGGAGCCTTTACGCAGCCCCACATGCAACTGGACTCTCCGGGTTCACTGTTTCCGAGCACCCCTAAACATAGCCCTAGCCGGCATCGAAGACGACTGAAAAATCAGGCCCCAGGAAATGCATTGCGAGCCCTTTTGTCCATCCAAAAGTGCCCCCAAAGGAAGGCTTTGGGTACAAGTGAACTCCCCAGGGGAGCCTTTACGCAGCCCCACATGCAACTGGACCCTCCGGGTTCGCTGTTTCCGAGCATCCCTAAACATAGCACTAGCCGGCATCGAAGACAAGTGAAAAATCAGGCCCCAGGAAATGCGTTGCAAGCCCCTTAGGACCATCCAAAAGTGCCCCCAAAGGAAGGCTTTGGGTACAAGTGAACTCCCCAGGGGAGCCTTTACGCAGCCCCACATGCAACTGGACCCTCCGAGTTCGCTGTTTCCGAGCATCCCTAAACATAGCCCTAGCCGGCATCGATGACGACTGAAAAATCAGGCCCCAGGAAATGCGTTGCCTGCCCCTTTGGACCATCCAAAAGTGCCCCCAAAGAAAGGCTTTGGGTACAAGTGAACTCCCCAGGGGAGCCTTTACGCAGCCCCACATGCAACTGGACCCTCCGGGTTCGATTTTTCCGAGCAAACCTGAATATATCACTAGCCGGCATGGGAGAAGACTGAAAACCCGGGCCCGAGAAAACACGTTGCGAGCCCTTTTCGTCCATGCAAAAGTGCCTCCAAAGGAAGGCTTTGGGTACAAGTGAACTCCCCAGGGGAGCCTTTACGCAGCCCCACATGCAACTGGACCCTCCGTGTTCGATTTTTCCGAGCAACACTAAATATATCACTAGCCGGCATGGGAGAAGACTGAAAACCCGGGCCCCAGAAAACGCGTTGCAAGCCCCTTTGGACCATCCAAATGTGTCACCAAAGGAAGGCTTTGGGTACAAGTGAACTCCCCAGGGGAGCCTTTACGCAGCCCCACATGCAACTGGACCCTCCGGGTTCGCTGTTCATGAGCAAACCTAAACGTAGCCCTAGCCGTCATCGGAGACGACTGAAAAATCAGGCCCCAGGAAATGCGTTGCCTGCCCCTTTGGACCATCCAAAAGTGCCCCCAAAGGAAGGCTTTGGGTACAAGTGATCTCCCCAGGGGAGCCTTTACACAGCCCCACATGCAACTGGACCCTCCGGGTTCGCTGTTCCTGAGCAAACCTAAACGTAGCCCTAGCCGTCATCGGAGACGAGTGAAAAATCAGGCCCCAGGAAATGCATTCCGAGGCCTTTTCGCCCATCCAAATGTGCCCCCAAAGGAAGACTTTGGGTACAAGAGAACTCCCCAGGGGAGCCTTTACGCAGCCCCACATGCAACTGGACTCTCCAGGTTTGCTGTTTCCGAGCATCCCTAAACATAGCCCTAGCCGGCATCGAAGACAAGTGAAAAATCAGGCCCCAGGAAATGCGTTGCGGGCCCCTTAGGACCATCCAAAAGTGCCCCCAAAGGAAGGCTTTGGGTACAAGTGATCTCCCCAGGGGAGCCTTTACGCAGCCCCACATGCAACTGGACCCTCCGGGTTCGCTGTTCCTGAGCAAACCTAAACGTAGCCCTAGCCGTCAAAGGAGACGACTGAAAAATCAGGCCCCAGGAAATGCGTTGCGAGCCCTTTTCGTCCATCCAAAAGTGCCTCCAAAGGAAGGCTTTGGGTACAAGTGAACTCCCCAGGGGAACCTTTACGCAGCCCCACATGCAACTGGACCCTCCGGGTTTGATGTTTCCGAGCATCCCTAAGCATAGCCCTAGCCGGCATCGAAGTCGACTGAAAAATCAGGCCCCAGGAAATGCGTTGCGAGCCCTTTTCGTCCATCCAAAAGTGCCCCCAAAGGAAGGCTTTGGGTACAAGTGAACTCCCCAGGGGAGCCTTTACGCAGCCCCACATGCAACTGGACCCTCCGGGTTCGATTTTTCCGAGCAAACCTAAATATATCACTAGCCGGCATGGGAGAAGACTGAAAACCCGGGCCCGAGAAAACACGTTGCGAGCCCTTTTCGTCCATGCAAAAGTGCCTCCAAAGGAAGGCTTTGGGTACAAGTGAACTCCCCAGGGGAGCCTTTATGCAGCCCCACATGCAACTGGACCCTCCGGGTTCGATTTTTCCGAGCAAACCTAAATATATCACTAGCCGGCATGGGAGAAGACTGAAAACCCGGGCCCGAGAAAACACGTTGCGAGCCCTTTTCGTCCATGCAAAAGTGCCTCCAAAGGAAGGCTTTGGGTACAAGTGAACTCCCCAGGGGAGCCTTTACACAGCCCCACATGCAACTGGACCCTCCGGGTTCGCTGTTTCCTAGTATCCCTAAACATAGCCCTAGCCGGCATCGATGACGACTGAAAAATCAGGCCCCAGGAAATGCGTTGCGAGCCCTTTTTGCCCATCCAAAAGTGCCCGCAAAGGAAGGCTTTGGATACAAGTGAACTCCCCAGGGGAGCCTTTACGCAGCCCCACATGCAACTGGACCCTCCGGGTTCGCTGTTTCCGAGCATCCCTAAACATAGCCCTAACCGGCATCGAAGACGAATGAAAAATCAGGCCCCAGGAAATGCGTTGCGAGCCCTTTTCGTCCATCCAAAAGTGCCCCCAAAGGAAGGCTTTGGGTACAAGTGAACTCCCCAGGGGAGCCTTTACGCAGACCCACATGCAACTGGACCCTCCGGGTTCGCTGTTCCTAACCAAACCTGTACATAGCCCTAGCCGTCATCGGAGACAAGTGAAAAATCCGGCCCCAGGAAATGCGTTGCGAGCCCCTTCGGACCTTCCAAAAGTATCACCAAAGGAAGGCTTTGGGTACAAGTGAACTCCCCAGGGGAGCCTTTACGCAGCCCCACATGCAACTGGACCCTCCGGGTTCGCTGTTTCCGAGCATCCCTAAACATAGCCCTAGCCGGCATCGAAGACAAGTGAAAAATCAGGCCCCAGGAAATGCGTTGCGAGCCCCTTAGGACCATCCAAAAGTGCCCCCAAAGGAAGGCTTTGGATACAAGTGAACTCCCCAGGGGAGCCTTTATTCAGCCCCACATGCAACTGGACCCTCCGGGTTCGATTTTTCCGAGCAACACTAAATATATCACTAGCCGGCATGGGAGAAGACTGAAAACCCGGGCCCCAGAAAACGCGTTGCAAGCCCCTTTGGACCATCCAAATGTGTCACCAAAGGAAGGCTTTGGGTACAAGTGAACTCCCCAGGGGAGCCTTTACGCAGCCCCACATGCAACTGGACCCTCCGGGTTCGCTGTTTCCGAGCATCCCTAAACATAGCCCTAGCCGGCATATATGACGACTGAAAAATCAGGCCCCAGGAAATGCGTTGCCTGCCCCTTTGGACCATCCAAAAGTGCCCCCAAAGGAAGGCTTTGGGTACAAGTGATCTCCCCAGGGGAGCCTTTACGCAGCCCCACATGCAACTGGACCCTCCGGGTTCGCTGTTCCTGAGCAAACCTAAACGTAGCCCTAGCCGTCATCGGAGACGAGTGAAAAATCAGGCCCCAGGAAATGCATTCCGAGGCCTTTACGCCCATCCAAATGTGCCCCCAAAGGAAGACTTTGGGTACAAGAGAACTCCCCAGGGGAGCCTTTACGCAGCCCCACATGCAACTGGACTCTCCGGGTTCACTGTTTCCGAGCACCCCTAAACATAGCCCTAGCCGGCATCGAAGACGACTGAAAAATCAGGCCCCAGGAAATGCATTGCGAGCCCTTTTGTCCATCCAAAAGTGCCCCCAAAGGAAGGCTTTGGGTACAAGTGAACTCCCCAGGGGAGCCTTTACGCAGCCCCACATGCAACTGGACCCTCCGGGTTCGCTGTTTCCGAGCATCCCTAAACATAGCACTAGCCGGCATCGAAGACAAGTGAAAAATCAGGCCCCAGGAAATGCGTTGCAAGCCCCTTAGGACCATCCAAAAGTGCCCCCAAAGGAAGGCTTTGGGTACAAGTGAACTCCCCAGGGGAGCCTTTACGCAGCCCCACATGCAACTGGACCCTCCGAGTTCGCTGTTTCCGAGCATCCCTAAACATAGCCCTAGCCGGCATCGATGACGACTGAAAAATCAGGCCCCAGGAAATGCGTTGCCTGCCCCTTTGGACCATCCAAAAGTGCCCCCAAAGAAAGGCTTTGGGTACAAGTGAACTCCCCAGGGGAGCCTTTACGCAGCCCCACATGCAACTGGACCCTCCGGGTTCGATTTTTCCGAGCAAACCTGAATATATCACTAGCCGGCATGGGAGAAGACTGAAAACCCGGGCCCGAGAAAACACGTTGCGAGCCCTTTTCGTCCATGCAAAAGTGCCTCCAAAGGAAGGCTTTGGGTACAAGTGAACTCCCCAGGGGAGCCTTTACGCAGCCCCACATGCAACTGGACCCTCCGGGTTCGCTGTTCATGAGCAAACCTAAACGTAGCCCTAGCCGTCATCGGAGACGACTGAAAAATCAGGCCCCAGGAAATGCGTTGCCTGCCCCTTTGGACCATCCAAAAGTGCCCCCAAAGGAAGGCTTTGGGTACAAGTGATCTCCCCAGGGGAGCCTTTACACAGCCCCACATGCAACTGGACCCTCCGGGTTCGCTGTTCCTGAGCAAACCTAAACGTAGCCCTAGCCGTCATCGGAGACGAGTGAAAAATCAGGCCCCAGGAAATGCATTCCGAGGCCTTTTCGCCCATCCAAATGTGCCCCCAAAGGAAGACTTTGGGTACAAGAGAACTCCCCAGGGGAGCCTTTACGCAGCCCCACATGCAACTGGACTCTCCAGGTTTGCTGTTTCCGAGCATCCCTAAACATAGCCCTAGCCGGCATCGAAGACAAGTGAAAAATCAGGCCCCAGGAAATGCGTTGCGGGCCCCTTAGGACCATCCAAAAGTGCCCCCAAAGGAAGGCTTTGGGTACAAGTGATCTCCCCAGGGGAGCCTTTACGCAGCCCCACATGCAACTGGACCCTCCGGGTTCGCTGTTCCTGAGCAAACCTAAACGTAGCCCTAGCCGTCAAAGGAGACGACTGAAAAATCAGGCCCCAGGAAATGCGTTGCGAGCCCTTTTCGTCCATCCAAAAGTGCCTCCAAAGGAAGGCTTTGGGTACAAGTGAACTCCCCAGGGGAACCTTTACGCAGCCCCACATGCAACTGGACCCTCCGGGTTTGATGTTTCCGAGCATCCCTAAGCATAGCCCTAGCCGGCATCGAAGTCGACTGAAAAATCAGGCCCCAGGAAATGCGTTGCGAGCCCTTTTCGTCCATCCAAAAGTGCCCCCAAAGGAAGGCTTTGGGTACAAGTGAACTCCCCAGGGGAGCCTTTACGCAGCCCCACATGCAACTGGACCCTCCGGGTTCGATTTTTCCGAGCAAACCTAAATATATCACTAGCCGGCATGGGAGAAGACTGAAAACCCGGGCCCGAGAAAACACGTTGCGAGCCCTTTTCGTCCATGCAAAAGTGCCTCCAAAGGAAGGCTTTGGGTACAAGTGAACTCCCCAGGGGAGCCTTTATGCAGCCCCACATGCAACTGGACCCTCCGGGTTCGATTTTTCCGAGCAAACCTAAATATATCACTAGCCGGCATGGGAGAAGACTGAAAACCCGGGCCCGAGAAAACACGTTGCGAGCCCTTTTCGTCCATGCAAAAGTGCCTCCAAAGGAAGGCTTTGGGTACAAGTGAACTCCCCAGGGGAGCCTTTACACAGCCCCACATGCAACTGGACCCTCCGGGTTCGCTGTTTCCTAGTATCCCTAAACATAGCCCTAGCCGGCATCGATGACGACTGAAAAATCAGGCCCCAGGAAATGCGTTGCGAGCCCTTTTCGCCCATCCAAAAGTGCCCCCAAAGGAAGGCTTTGGGTACAAGTGAACTCCCCAGGGGAGCCTTTACGCAGCCCCACATGCAACTGGACCCTCCGGGTTCGATTTTTCCGAGTAACCCTAAATATATCACTAGCCGGCATGGGAGAAGACTGAAAACCCGGGCCCCAGAAAACGCCTTGCAAGCCCCTTTGGACCATCCAAAAGTGTCACCAAAGGAAGGCTTTGGGTACAAGTGAACTCCCCAGGGGAGCCTTTACGCAGCCCCACATGCAACTGGACCCTCCGGGTTCGCTGTTCATGAGCAAACCTAAACGTAGCCCTAGCCGTCATCGGAGACGAGTGAAAAATCAGTCCCCAGGAAATGCGTTGCGAGCCCCTTTGGACCATCCAAAAGTGCCCGCAAAGGAAGGCTTTGGGTACAAGTGAACTCCCCAGGGGAGCCTTTACGCAGCCCCACATGCAACTGGACCCTCCGGGTTCGCTGTTCCTAAGCAAACCTATACATAGCCCTAGCCGTCATCGGAGACAAGTGAAAAATCCGGCCCCAGGAAATGCGTTGCGAGCCCCTGTGGACCATCCAAAAGTGCCCCCAAAGGAAGGCTTTGGATACAAGTGAACTCCCCAGGGGAGCCTTTACGCAGCCCCACATGCAACTGGACCCTCCGGGTTCGCTGTTTCCGAGCATCCCTAAACATAGCCCTAACCGGCATCGAAGACGACTGAAAAATCAGGCCCCAGGAAATGCGTTGCGAGCCCTTTTCGTCCATCCAAAAGTGCCCCCAAAGGAAGGCTTTGGGTACAAGTGAACTCCCCAGGGGAGCCTTTACGCAGCCCCACATGCAACTGGACCCTCCGGGTTCGCTGTTCCTAACCAAACCTATACATAGCCCTAGCCGTCATCGGAGACAAGTGAAAAATCCGGCCCCAGGAAATGCGTTGCGAGCCCCTTCGGACCTTCCAAAAGTATCACCAAAGGAAGGCTTTGGGTACAAGTGAACTCCCCAGGGGAGCCTTTATGCAGCCCCACATGCAACTGGACCCTCCGGGTTCGCTGTTTCCGAGCATCCCTAAACATAGCCCTAGCCGGCATCGATGACGACTGAAAACCCGGGCCCCAGAAAACGCGTTGGAAGCCCCTTTGGACCATCCAAAAGTGTCACCAAAGGAAGGCTTTGGGTACAAGTGAACTCCCCAGGGGAGCCTTTACGCAGCCCCACATGCAACTGGACCCTCCGGGTTCGCTGTTCATGAGCAAACCTAAACGTAGCCCTAGCCGTCATCGGAGACGACTGAAAAATCAGGCCCCAGGAAATGCGTTGCGAGCCCTTTTCGTCCATCCAAAAGTGCACCCAAAGGAAGGCTTTGGGTACAAGTGAACTCCCCAGGGGAGCCTTTACGCAGCCCCACATGCAACTGGACCCTCCGGGTTCGCTGTTTCCGAGCATCCCTAAACATAGCCCTAGCCGGCATCGATGACGACTGAAAAATCAGGCCCCAGGAAATGCGTTGCGAGCCCCTTGGGACCACCCAA
This sequence comes from Anas acuta, assembly GCF_963932015.1. Classification (NCBI taxonomy): domain Eukaryota; kingdom Metazoa; phylum Chordata; class Aves; order Anseriformes; family Anatidae; genus Anas; species Anas acuta. The sequence continues at coordinate 141,114 of NW_027076104.1, forward strand.
AAGTGCCCGCTAAGGAAGGCTTTGGGTACAAGTGATCTCCCCAGGGGAGCCTTTACACAGCCCCACATGCAACTGGACCCTCCGGGTTCGCTGTTCCTGAGCAACCCTAAATATATCACTAGCCGGCATGGGAGAAGACTGAAAACCCGGGCCCCAGAAAACGCGTTGCAAGCCCCTTTGGACCATCCAAAAGTGTCACCAAAGGAAGGCTTTGGGTACAAGTGAACTCCCCAGGGGAGCCTTTACGCAGCCCCACATGCAACTGGACCCTCCGGGTTCGCTGTTCATGAGCAAACCTAAACGTAGCCCTAGCCGTCAAAGGAGACGACTGAAAAATCAGGCCCCAGGAAATGCGTTCCGAGGCCTTTTCGCCCATCCATAAGTGCCTGCAAAGGAAGGCTTTGGGTACAAGTGAACTCCCCAGGGGAGCCTTTACGCAGCCCCACATGCAACTGGACCCTCCGGGTTCGCTGTTTCCGAGCATCCCTAAACATAGCCCTAGCCGGCATCGATGACGACTGAAAAATCAGGCCCAAGGAAATGCGTTGGGAGCCCTTTTCGTCCATCCAAAAGTGCCTCCAAAGGAAGGCTTTGGGTACAAGTGAACTCCCCAGGGGAGCCTTTACGCAGCCCCACATGCAACTGGACCCTCCGTGTTCGATTTTTCCGAGCAACACTAAATATATCACTAGCCGGCATGGGAGAAGACTGAAAACCCGGGCCCCAGAAAACGCGTTGCAAGCCCCTTTGGACCATCCAAATGTGTCACCAAAGGAAGGCTTTGGGTACAAGTGAACTCCCCAGGGGAGCCTTTACGCAGCCCCACATGCAACTGGACCCTCCGGGTTCGCTGTTCATGAGCAAACCTAAACGTAGCCCTAGCCGTCATCGGAGACGACTGAAAAATCAGGCCCCAGGAAATGCGTTGCCTGCCCCTTTGGACCATCCAAAAGTGCCCCCAAAGGAAGGCTTTGGGTACAAGTGATCTCCCCAGGGGAGCCTTTACACTGCCCCACATGCAACTGGACCCTCCGGGTTCGCTGTTCCTGAGCAAACCTAAACGTAGCCCTAGCCGTCATCGGAGACGAGTGAAAAATCAGGCCCCAGGAAATGCATTCCGAGGCCTTTTCGCCCATCCAAATGTGCCCCCAAAGGAAGACTTTGGGTACAAGAGAACTCCCCAGGGGAGCCTTTACGCAGCCCCACATGCAACTGGACTCTCCAGGTTTGCTGTTTCCGAGCATCCCTAAACATAGCCCTAGCCGGCATCGAAGACAAGTGAAAAATCAGGCCCCAGGAAATGCGTTGCGGGCCCCTTAGGACCATCCAAAAGTGCCCCCAAAGGAAGGCTTTGGGTACAAGTGATCTCCCCAGGGGAGCCTTTACGCAGCCCCACATGCAACTGGACCCTCCGGGTTCGCTGTTCCTGAGCAAACCTAAACGTAGCCCTAGCCGTCAAAGGAGACGACTGAAAAATCAGGCCCCAGGAAATGCGTTGCGAGCCCTTTTCGTCCATCCAAAAGTGCCTCCAAAGGAAGGCTTTGGGTACAAGTGAACTCCCCAGGGGAACCTTTACGCAGCCCCACATGCAACTGGACCCTCCGGGTTTGATGTTTCCGAGCATCCCTAAGCATAGCCCTAGCCGGCATCGAAGTCGACTGAAAAATCAGGCCCCAGGAAATGCGTTGCGAGCCCTTTTCGTCCATCCAAAAGTGCCCCCAAAGGAAGGCTTTGGGTACAAGTGAACTCCCCAGGGGAGCCTTTACGCAGCCCCACATGCAACTGGACCCTCCGGGTTCGATTTTTCCGAGCAAACCTAAATATATCACTAGCCGGCATGGGAGAAGACTGAAAACCCGGGCCCGAGAAAACACGTTGCGAGCCCTTTTCGTCCATGCAAAAGTGCCTCCAAAGGAAGGCTTTGGGTACAAGTGAACTCCCCAGGGGAGCCTTTATGCAGCCCCACATGCAACTGGACCCTCCGGGTTCGCTGTTTCCGAGCTTCCCTAAACATAGCCCTAGCCGGCATCGATGACGACTGAAAACCCGGGCCCCAGAAAACGCGTTGCAAGCCCCTTTGGACCATCCAAAAGTGTCACCAAAGGAAGGCTTTGGGTACAAGTGAACTCCCCAGGGGAGCCTTTACGCAGCCCCACATGCAACTGGACCCTCCGGGTTCGCTGTTCATGAGCAAACCTAAACGTAGTCCTAGCCGTCATCGGAGACGACTGAAAAATCAGGCCCCAGGAAATGCGTTGCGAGCCCTTTTCGTCCATCCAAAAGTGCACCCAAAGGAAGGCTTTGGGTACAAGTGAACTCCCCAGGGGAGCCTTTACGCAGCCCCACATGCAACTGGACCCTCCGGGTTCGCTGTTTCCGAGCATCCCTAAACATAGCCCTAGCCGGCATCGAAGACAAGTGAAAAATCAGGCCCCAGGAAATGCGTTGCGGGCCCCTTAGGACCATCCAAAAGTGCCCCCAAAGGAAGGCTTTGGGTACAAGTGATCTCCCCAGGGGAGCCTTTACGCAGCCCCACATGCAACTGGACCCTCCGGGTTCGCTGTTCCTGAGCAAACCTAAACGTAGCCCTAGCCGTCAAAGGAGACGACTGAAAAATCAGGCCCCAGGAAATGCGTTGCGAGCCCTTTTCGTCCATCCAAAAGTGCCTCCAAAGGAAGGCTTTGGGTACAAGTGAACTCCCCAGGGGAACCTTTACGCAGCCCCACATGCAACTGGACCCTCCGGGTTTGATGTTTCCGAGCATCCCTAAGCATAGCCCTAGCCGGCATCGAAGTCGACTGAAAAATCAGGCCCCAGGAAATGCGTTGCGAGCCCTTTTCGTCCATCCAAAAGTGCCCCCAAAGGAAGGCTTTGGGTACAAGTGAACTCCCCAGGGGAGCCTTTACGCAGCCCCACATGCAACTGGACCCTCCGGGTTCGATTTTTCCGAGCAAACCTAAATATATCACTAGCCGGCATGGGAGAAGACTGAAAACCCGGGCCCGAGAAAACACGTTGCGAGCCCTTTTCGTCCATGCAAAAGTGCCTCCAAAGGAAGGCTTTGGGTACAAGTGAACTCCCCAGGGGAGCCTTTATGCAGCCCCACATGCAACTGGACCCTCCGGGTTCGCTGTTTCCGAGCTTCCCTAAACATAGCCCTAGCCGGCATCGATGACGACTGAAAACCCGGGCCCCAGAAAACGCGTTGCAAGCCCCTTTGGACCATCCAAAAGTGTCACCAAAGGAAGGCTTTGGGTACAAGTGAACTCCCCAGGGGAGCCTTTACGCAGCCCCACATGCAACTGGACCCTCCGGGTTCGCTGTTCATGAGCAAACCTAAACGTAGTCCTAGCCGTCATCGGAGACGACTGAAAAATCAGGCCCCAGGAAATGCGTTGCGAGCCCTTTTCGTCCATCCAAAAGTGCACCCAAAGGAAGGCTTTGGGTACAAGTGAACTCCCCAGGGGAGCCTTTACGCAGCCCCACATGCAACTGGACCCTCCGGGTTCGCTGTTTCCGAGCATCCCTAAACATAGCCCTAGCCGGCATATATGACGACTGAAAAATCAGGCCCCAGGAAATGCGTTACGAGCCCTTTTCGTCCATCCAAAAGTGCCCCCAAAGGAAGACTTTGGGTACAAGTGAACTCCCCAGGGGAGCCTTTACGCAGCTCCACATGCAACTGGACCCTCCGGGTTCGATTTTTCCGAGCAACCCTAAATATATCACTAGCCGGCATGGGAGAAGACTGAAAACCCGGGCCCCAGAAAACGCGTTGCAAGCCCCTTTGGACCATCCAAAAGTGTCACCAAAGGAAGACTTTGGGTACAAGTGAACTCCCCAGGGGAGCCTTTACGCAGCCCCACATGCAACTGGACCCTCCGGGTTCGCTGTTTCCGAGCATCCCTAAACATAGCCCTAGCCGGCATCGATGACGACTGAAAAATCAGGCCCCAGGAAATGCGTTGCGAGCCCCTTGGGACCACCCAAAAGTGCCCGCTAAGGAAGGCTTTGGGTACAAGTGATCTCCCCAGGGGAGCCTTTACACAGCCCCACATGCAACTGGACCCTCCGGGTTCGCTGTTCCTGAGCAACCCTAAATATATCACTAGCCGGCATGGGAGAAGACTGAAAACCCGGGCCCCAGAAAACGCGTTGCAAGCCCCTTTGGACCATCCAAAAGTGTCACCAAAGGAAGGCTTTGGGTACAAGTGAACTCCCCAGGGGAGCCTTTACGCAGCCCCACATGCAACTGGACCCTCCGGGTTCGCTGTTCATGAGCAAACCTAAACGTAGCCCTAGCCGTCATCGGAGACGACTGAAAAATCAGGACCCAGGAAATGCGTTGCGAGCCCTTTTCGCCCATACAAAAGTGTCACCAAAGTAAGGCTTTGGGTACATCTGAAGTTCCCAGGGGAGCCTTTACGCAGCCCCACATGCAACTGGACCCTCCGGGTTCGATTTTTCCGAGCAATCCTAAATATATCACTAGCCGGCATGGGAGAGGACTGAAAACCCGGGCCCCAGAAAACTCGTTGCAAGCCCCTTTGGACCATCCAAAAGTGTCACCAAAGGAAGGCTTTGGGTACAAGAGAACTCCCCAGGGGAGCCTTTACGCAGCCCCACATGCAACTGGACCCTCCGGGTTCGCTGTTCCTGAGCAAACCTAAACGTAGCCCTAGCCGTCAAAGGAGACGACTGAAAAATCAGGCCCCAGGAAATGCGTTCCGAGGCCTTTTCGCCCATCCATAAGTGCCTGCAAAGGAAGGCTTTGGGTACAAGTGAACTCCCCAGGGGAGCCTTTACGCAGCCCCACATGCAACTGGACCCTCCGGGTTCGCTGTTTCCGAGCATCCCTAAACATAGCCGTGGCCGGCATCGATGACGACTGAAAAATCAGGCCCCAGGAAATGCGTTACGAGCCCTTTTCGTCCATCCAAAAGTGCCCCCAAAGGAAGGCTTTGGGTACAAGTGAACTCCCCAGGGGAGCCTTTACGCAGCCCCACATGCAACTGGACCCTCCGGGTTCGCTGTTTCCGAGCATCCCTAAACATAGCCCTAGCCGGCATCGATGACGACTGAAAAATCAGGCCCAAGGAAATGCGTTGCGAGCCCTTTTCGTCCATCCAAAAGTGCCTCCAAAGGAAGGCTTTGGGTACAAGTGAACTCCCCAGGGGAGCCTTTACGCAGCCCCACATGCAACTGGACCCTCCGTGTTCGATTTTTCCGAGCAACACTAAATATATCACTAGCCGGCATGGGAGAAGACTGAAAACCCGGGCCCCAGAAAACGCGTTGCAAGCCCCTTTGGACCATCCAAATGTGTCACCAAAGGAAGGCTTTGGGTACAAGTGAACTCCCCAGGGGAGCCTTTACGCAGCCCCACATGCAACTGGACCCTCCGGGTTCGCTGTTCATGAGCAAACCTAAACGTAGCCCTAGCCGTCATCGGAGACGACTGAAAAATCAGGCCCCAGGAAATGCGTTGCCTGCCCCTTTGGACCATCCAAAAGTGCCCCCAAAGGAAGGCTTTGGGTACAAGTGATCTCCCCAGGGGAGCCTTTACACAGCCCCACATGCAACTGGACCCTCCGGGTTCGCTGTTCCTGAGCAAACCTAAACGTAGCCCTAGCCGTCATCGGAGACGAGTGAAAAATCAGGCCCCAGGAAATGCATTCCGAGGCCTTTTCGCCCATCCAAATGTGCCCCCAAAGGAAGACTTTGGGTACAAGAGAACTCCCCAGGGGAGCCTTTACGCAGCCCCACATGCAACTGGACTCTCCAGGTTTGCTGTTTCCGAGCATCCCTAAACATAGCCCTTGCCGGCATCGAAGACAAGTGAAAAATCAGGCCCCAGGAAATGCGTTGCGGGCCCCTTAGGACCATCCAAAAGTGCCCCCAAAGGAAGGCTTTGGGTACAAGTGATCTCCCCAGGGGAGCCTTTACGCAGCCCCACATGCAACTGGACCCTCCGGGTTCGCTGTTCCTGAGCAAACCTAAACGTAGCCCTAGCCGTCAAAGGAGACGACTGAAAAATCAGGCCCCAGGAAATGCGTTGCGAGCCCTTTTCGTCCATCCAAAAGTGCCTCCAAAGGAAGGCTTTGGGTACAAGTGAACTCCCCAGGGGAACCTTTACGCAGCCCCACATGCAACTGGACCCTCCGGGTTTGATGTTTCCGAGCATCCCTAAGCATAGCCCTAGCCGGCATCGAAGTCGACTGAAAAATCAGGCCCCAGGAAATGCGTTGCGAGCCCTTTTCGTCCATCCAAAAGTGCCCCCAAAGGAAGGCTTTGGGTACAAGTGAACTCCCCAGGGGAGCCTTTACGCAGCCCCACATGCAACTGGACCCTCCGGGTTCGATTTTTCCGAGCAAACCTAAATATATCACTAGCCGGCATGGGAGAAGACTGAAAACCCGGGCCCGAGAAAACACGTTGCGAGCCCTTTTCGTCCATGCAAAAGTGCCTCCAAAGGAAGGCTTTGGGTACAAGTGAACTCCCCAGGGGAGCCTTTACACAGCCCCACATGCAACTGGACCCTCCGGGTTCGCTGTTTCCGAGCATCCCTAAACATAGCCCTAGCCGGCATCGATGACGACTGAAAAATCAGGCCCCAGGAAATGCGTTGCGAGCCCTTTTCGCCCATCCAAAAGTGCCCCCAAAGGAAGGCTTTGAGTACAAGTGAACTCCCCAGGGGAGCCTTTACGCAGCCCCACATGCAACTGGACCCTCCGGGTTCGATTTTTCCGAGTAACCCTAAATATATCCCTAGCCGGCTTGGGAGAAGACTGAAAACCCGGGCCCCAGAAAACGCGTTGCAAGCCCCTTTGGACCATCCAAAAGTGTCACCAAAGGAAGGCTTTGGGTACAAGTGAACTCCCCAGGGGAGCCTTTACGCAGCCCCACATGCAACTGGACCCTCCGGGTTCGCTGTTCATGAGCAAACCTAAACGTAGCCCTAGCCGTCATCGGAGACGAGTGAAAAATCAGTCCCCAGGAAATGCGTTGCGAGCCCCTTTGGACCATCCAAAAGTGCCCGCAAAGGAAGGCTTTGGGTACAAGTGAACTCCCCAGGGGAGCCTTTACGCAGCCCCACATGCAACTGGACCCTCCGGGTTCGCTGTTCCTAAGCAAACCTATACATAGCCCTAGCCGTCATCGGAGACAAGTGAAAAATCCGGCCCCAGGAAATGCGTTGCGAGCCCCTTCGGACCATCCAAAAGTGCCCCCAAAGGAAGGCTTTGGATACAAGTGAACTCCCCAGGGGAGCCTTTACGCAGCCCCACATGCAACTGGACCCTCCGGGTTCGCTGTTTCCGAGCATCCCTAAACATAGCCCTAACCGGCATCGAAGACGACTGAAAAATCAGGCCCCAGGAAATGCGTTGCGAGCCCTTTTCGTCCATCCAAAAGTGCCTCCAAAGGAAGGCTTTGGGTACAAGTGAACTCCCCAGGGGAGCCTTTACGCAGCCCCACATGCAACTGGACCCTCCGGGTTCGCTGTTTCCGAGCATCCCTAAACATAGCCCTAGCCGGCATCGATGACGACTGAAAACCCGGGCCCCAGAAAACGCGTTGGAAGCCCCTTTGGACCATCCAAAAGTGTCACCAAAGGAAGGCTTTGGGTACAAGTGAACTCCCCAGGGGAGCCTTTACGCAGCCCCACATGCAACTGGACCCTCCGGGTTCGCTGTTTCCGAGCATCCCTAAACATAGCCCTAGCCGGCATATATGACGACTGAAAAATCAGGCCCCAGGAAATGCGTTACGAGCCCTTTTCGTCCATCCAAAAGTGCCCCCAAAGGAAGGCTTTGGGTACAAGTGAACTCCCCAGGGGAGCCTTTACGCAGCTCCACATGCAACTGGACCCTCCGGGTTCGATTTTTCCGAGCAACCCTAAATATATCACTAGCCGGCATGGGAGAAGACTGAAAACCCGGGCCCCAGAAAACGCGTTGCAAGCCCCTTTGGACCATCCAAAAGTGTCACCAAAGGAAGACTTTGGGTACAAGTGAACTCCCCAGGGGAGCCTTTACGCAGCCCCACATGCAACTGGACCCTCCGGGTTCGCTGTTTCCGAGCATCCCTAAACATAGCCCTAGCCGGCATCGATGACGACTGAAAAATCAGGCCCCAGGAAATGCGTTGCGAGCCCCTTGGGACCACCCAAAAGTGCCCGCTAAGGAAGGCTTTGGGTACAAGTGATCTCCCCAGGGGAGCCTTTACACAGCCCCACATGCAACTGGACCCTCCGGGTTCGCTGTTCCTGAGCAACCCTAAATATATCACTAGCCGGCATGGGAGAAGACTGAAAACCCGGGCCCCAGAAAACGCGTTGCAAGCCCCTTTGGACCATCCAAAAGTGTCACCAAAGGAAGGCTTTGGGTACAAGTGAACTCCCCAGGGGAGCCTTTACGCAGCCCCACATGCAACTGGACCCTCCGGGTTCGCTGTTCATGAGCAAACCTAAACGTAGCCCTAGCCGTCATCGGAGACGACTGAAAAATCAGGACCCAGGAAATGCGTTGCGAGCCCTTTTCGCCCATACAAAAGTGTCACCAAAGTAAGGCTTTGGGTACATCTGAAGTTCCCAGGGGAGCCTTTACGCAGCCCCACATGCAACTGGACCCTCCGGGTTCGATTTTTCCGAGCAATCCTAAATATATCACTAGCCGGCATGGGAGAGGACTGAAAACCCGGGCCCCAGAAAACTCGTTGCAAGCCCCTTTGGACCATCCAAAAGTGTCACCAAAGGAAGGCTTTGGGTACAAGAGAACTCCCCAGGGAGCCTTTACGCAGCCCCACATGCAACTGGACCCTCCGGGTTCGATGTTTCCGATCATCCTAAACATAGCCCTAGCCGGCATCGAAGTCGACTGAAAAATCAGGCCCCAGGAAATGCGTTGCGAGCCCTTTTCGTCCATCCAAAAGTGCCCCCAAAGGAAGGCTTTGGGTACAAGTGAACTCCCCAGGGGAGCCTTTACGCAGCCCCACATGCAACTGGACCCTCCGGGTTCGCTGTTTCCGAGCATCCCTAAACATAGCCCTAGCCGGCATCGATGACGACTGAAAACCCGGGCCCCAGAAAACGCGTTGGAAGCCCCTTTGGACCATCCAAAAGTGTCACCAAAGGAAGGCTTTGAGTACAAGTGAACTCCCCGGGGGAGCCTTTACGCAGCCCCACATGCAACTGGACCCTCCGGGTTCGCTCTTCATGAGCAAACCTAAACGTAGCCCTAGCCGTCATCGGAGACGACTGAAAAATCAGGCCCCAGGAAATGCGTTGCGAGCCCTTTTCGTCCATCCAAAAGTGTCACCAAAGTAAGGCTTTGGGTACATCTGAAGTTCCCAGGGGAGCCTTTACGCAGCCCCACATGCAACTGGACCCTCCGGGTTCGCTGTTTCCGAGCATCCCTAAACATAGCCCTAGCCGGCATCGAAGATGACTGAAAAATCAGGCCCCAGGAAATGCGTTACGAGCCCTTTTCGTCCATCCAAAAGTGCCCCCAAAGGAAGACTTTGGGTACAAGTGAACTCCCCAGGGGAGCCTTTACGCAGCTCCACATGCAACTGGACCCTCCGGGTTCGATTTTTCCGAGCAACCCTAAATATATCACTAGCCGGCATGGGAGAAGACTGAAAACCCGGGCCCCAGAAAACGCGTTGCAAGCCCCTTTGGACCATCCAAAAGTGTCACCAAGGAAGGCTTTGGGTACAAGTGAACTCCCCAGGGGAGCCTTTACGCAGCCCCACATGCAACTGGACCCTCCGGGTTCGCTGTTTCCGAGCATCCCTAAACATAGCCCTAGCCGGCATCGATGACGACTGAAAAATTAGGCCCCAGGAAATGCGTTGCGAGCCCCTTGGGACCACCCAAAAGTGCCCGCTAAGGAAGGCTTTGGGTACAAGTGATCTCCCCAGGGGAGCCTTTACACAGCCCCACATGCAACTGGACCCTCCGGGTTCGCTGTTCCTGAGCAACCCTAAATATATCACTAGCCGGCATGGGAGAAGACTGAAAACCCGGGCCCCAGAAAACGCGTTGCAAGCCCCTTTGGACCATCCAAAAGTGTCACCAAAGGAAGGCTTTGGGTACAAGTGAACTCCCCAGGGGAGCCTTTACGCAGCCCCACATGCAACTGGACCCTCCGGGTTCGCTGTTCATGAGCAAACCTAAACGTAGCCCTAGCCGTCATCGGAGACGACTGAAAAATCAGGACCCAGGAAATGCGTTGCGAGCCCTTTTCGCCCATACAAAAGTGTCACCAAAGTAAGGCTTTGGGTACATCTGAAGTTCCCAGGGGAGCCTTTACGCAGCCCCACATGCAACTGGACCCTCCGGGTTCGATTTTTCCGAGCAATCCTAAATATATCACTAGCCGGCATGGGAGAGGACTGAAAACCCGGGCCCCAGAAAACTCGTTGCAAGCCCCTTTGGACCATCCAAAAGTGTCACCAAAGGAAGGCTTTGGGTACAAGAGAACTCCCCAGGGGAGCCTTTACGCAGCCCCACATGCAACTGGACCCTCCGGGTTCGCTGTTTCCGATCATCCCTAAACATAGCCCTAGCCGGCATCGAAGTCGACTGAAAAATCAGGCCCCAGGAAATGCGTTGCGAGCCCTTTTCGTCCATGCAAAAGTGTCACCAAAGGAAGGCTTTGGGTACAAGTGAACTCCCCAGGGGAGCCTTTACGCAGCCCCACATGCAACTGGACCCTCCGGGTTCGATGTTTCCGAGCATCCCTAAACATAGCCCTAGCCGGCATCGAAGTCGACTGAAAAATCAGGCCCCAGGAAATGCGTTGCGAGCCCTTTTCGTCCATGCAAAAGTGCCCCAAAGGAAGGCTTTGGGTACAAGTGAACTCCCCAGGGGAGCCTTTACGCAGCCCCACATGCAACTGGACCCTCCGGGTTCGCTGTTCATGAGCAAACCTAAACGTAGCCCTAGCCGTCATCGGAGACGACTGAAAAATCAGGCCCCAGGAAATGCGTTGCGAGCCCCTTCGGACCATCCAAAAGTGGCCGCAAAGGAAGGCTTTGGGTACAAGTGATCTTCCCAGGGGAGCCTTAACGCAGCCCCACATGCAACTGGACCCTCCGGGTTCGCTGTTCCTAAGCAAACCTAAACATAGCCCTAGCCGTCATCGGAGACAAGTGAAAAATCAGGCCCCAGGAAATGCGTTGCAAGCCCCTTCGGACCATCCAAAAGTTCCCCCAAAGGAAGGCTTTGGGTACAAGTGAACTCCCCAGGGGAGCCTTTCCGCAGCCCCACATGCAACTGGACCCTCCGGGTTCGCTGTTCCTGAGCAAACCTAAACGTAGCCCTAGCAGTCATCGGAGATGAGTCAAAAATCAGGACCTAGGAAATGCGTTGCGAGCGCTTTTCGCCCATCCAAATGTGCCCCCAAAGGAAGGCTTTGGGTACAAGTGAACTCCCCAGGGGAGCCTTTACGCAGCCCCACATGCAACTGGACCCTCCGGGTTCGCTGTTTCCGAGGATCCCTAAATATATCCCTAGCCGGCATCGGAGACGAGTGAAAAATCAGGCCCCAGGAAATGCGTTGCGAGCCCTTTTCGTCCATGCAAAAGTGTCACCAAAGGAAGGCTTTGGGTACAAGTGAACTCCCCAGGGGAGCCTTTACGCAGCCCCACATGCAACTGGACCCTCCGGGTTCGCTGTTTCCGAGCATCCCTAAATATAGCCCTAGCCGGCATCGGAGACGAGTGAAAAATCAGGCCCCAGGAAATGCGTTGCGAGCCCTTTTCGCCCATCCAAAAGTGCCCCCAAAGAAACGCTTTGGGTAGAAGTGAACTCCCCAGGGGAGCCTTTACGCAGCCCCACATGCATCTGGATCCTCTGGGTTCGATTTTTCCGAGCAATCCTTAATATATCCCTAGCCGGCTTGGGAGAAGTCTGAAAACCCGGGCCCCAGAAAACGCGTTGCAAGCCCCTTTGGACCATCCAAAAGTGCCCGCAAAGGAAGGCTTTGGGTACAAGTGATCTCCCCAGGGGAGCCTTAACGCAGCCCCACATGCAACTGGACCCATCGGGTTCGCTGTTTCCGAGCATCCCTAAACATAGCCCTAGCCGGCATCGATGACGACTGAAAAATCAAGCCCCAGGAAATGCGTTACGAGCCCTTTTCGCCCATCCAAAAGTGCTCCCAAAGGAAGGCTTTTGGTACAAGAGAACTCCCCAGGGGAGCCTTTACGCAGCCCCACATGCAACTGGACCCTCCGGGTTCGCTGTTTCCGAGCATCCCTAAACATAGCCCTAGACGGCATCGAAGACGACTGAAAAATCAGGCCCCAGAAAACGCGTTGCAAGCCCCTTTGGACCATCCAAAAGTGTCACCAAAGGAAGGCTTTGGGTACAAGTGAACTCCCCAGGGGAGCCTTTACGCAGCCCCTCATGAAACTGGACCCTTCGGGTTCGCTGTTTCCGAGCATCCCTAAACATAGTCCTAGCCGTCATCGGAGACGAGTGAAAAATCAGGCCCCAGAAAACGCGTTGCAAGCCCCTTTGGACCATCCAAAAGTGCCCCCAAAGGAAGGCTTTGGGTACAAGTGAACTCCCCAGGGGAGCCTTTACGCAGCCCCACATGCAACTGGACCCTCCGGGTTCGCTGTTTCCGAGCATCCCTAAACATAGCCCTAGCCGGCATCGAAGACGACTGAAAAATCAGGCCCCAGGAAATACGTTGCGAGCCCTTTTCGTCCATCCAAAAGTGCCCCCAAAGGAAAGCTTTTGGTACAAGTGAACTCCCCAGGGGAGCCTTTACGCAGCCCCACATGCAACTGGACCCTCCGTGTTCGCTGTTTCCGAGAATCCCTAAACATATCCCTAGCCGGCATCGATGACGACTGAAACATCAGGCCCCAGGAAACGCGTTGCGAGCCCCTTTGGACCATTCAAAAGTACCCCCAAAGGAAGGCTTTGGGTACAAGTGAACTCCCCAGGGGAGCCTTTACGCAGCCCCACATGCAACTGGACCCTCCGGGTTCGATTTTTCCTAGCAATCCTAAATATATCCCTAGCCGGCTTGGGAGAAGACTGAAAATCCGGGCCCCAGAAAACGCGTTGCAAGCCCCTTTGGACCATCCAAAAGTGTCACCAAAGGAAGGCTTTGGGTACAAGTGAACTCCCCAGGGGAGCCTTTACGCAGCCGCACATGCAACTGGACCCTCCGGGTTCGCTGTTCCTGAGCAAACCTAAACGTAGCCCTAGCCGTCATCGGAGACGAGTGAAAAATCAGGCCCCAGGAAATGCGTTCCGAGGCCTTTTCGCCCATCCAAATGTGCCCCCAAAGGAAGACTTTGGGTACAGGAGAACTCCCCAGGGGAGCCTTTACGCAGACCCACATGCAACTGGACCCTCCGGGTTCGATTTTTCCGAGCAATCCTAAATATTCCTAGCCGGCATGGGAGAAGACTGAAAACCCGAGCCCCATAAAATGCGTTGCAAGCCCCTTTGGACCATCCAAAAGTGTCACCAAAGGAAGGCTTTTGGTACAAGAGAACTCCCCAGGGGAGCCTTTACGCAGCCCCACATGCAACTGGACCCTCCGGGTTTGCTGTTCCTGAGCAAACCTAAACGTAGCCCTAGCCGTCATCGGAGACGAGTGAAAAATCAGGCCCCAGGAAATGCGTTGCGAGCCCTTTCGTCCATCCAAAAGTGCCCGCAAAGGAAGGCTTTGGGTACAAGTGAACTCCCCAGGGGAGCCTTTACGCAGCCCCACATGCAACTGGACCCTTCGGGTTCGGTGTTTCCGAGCATCCCTAAACATAGTCCTAGCCGTAATGGGAGACGAGTGAAAAATCAGGCCCCAGGAAATGCGTTGCGAGCCCTTTTGTCCATCCAAAAGTGCCCCCAAAGGAAGGCTTTGGGTACAAGTGAACTCCCCAGGGGAGCCTTTACGCAGCCCCACATGCAACTGGACCCTCCGGGTTCTCTGTTTCCGAGCATCCCTAAACATAGCCCTAGCCGGCATCGAAGACGACTGAAAAATCAGGCCCCAGGAAATGCGTTGCGAGCCCTTTTCGTCCATCCAAAAGTGCCCGCAAAGGAAGGCTTTGGGTACAAGTGAACTCCCCAGGGGAGCCTTTACGCAGCCCCACATGCAACTGGACCCTCCGGGTTCGATTTTTCCGAGCAATCCTAAATATATCCCTAGCCGGCTTGGGAGAAGACTGAAAACCCGGACCCCAGAAAACGCGTTGCAAGCCCCTTTGGACCATCCAAAAGTGTCACCAAAGGAAGGCTTTGTGTACAAGTGAACTCCCCAGGGGAGCCTTTACGCAGCCCCACATGCAACTGGACCCTCCGGGTTCGCTGTTTCCGAGTATCCCTAAACATAGCCCTAACCGGCATCGAAGACAAGTGAAAAATCAGGACCCAGGAATTGCGTTGCGATCCCCTTCGGACCATCCAAAAGTGCCCCCAAAGGAAGGCTTTGGGTACAAGTGAACTCCCCAGGGGAGCCTTTATGCAGCCCCACATGCAACTGGACCCTCCGGGTGTGCTGTTCCTGAGCAAACCTAAACGTAGCCCTAGCCGTCATCGGAGACGAGTGAAAAATCAGGCCCCAGGAAATGCGTTCCGAGGCCTTTTCGCCCATCCAAATGTGCCCCCAAAGGAAGACTTTGGGTACAAGAGAACTCCCCAGGGGAGCCTTTACGCAGCCCCACATGCAACTGGACTCTCCGGGTTCGATTTTTCCGGGTAAACCTAAATATATCACTAGCCGGCATGGGAGAAGACTGAAAACCCAGTCCCCAGAAAACGCGTTGCAAGCCCCTTTGGACCATCCAAAAGTATCACCAAAGGAAGGCTTTGGGTACAAGTGAACTCCCCAGGGGAGCCTTTACGCAGCTCCACATGCAACTGGACCCTCCGGGTTCGATTTTTCCGAGCAATCCTAAATATATCCCTAGCCGGCTTGGGAGAAGACTGAAAACCCGGGCCCCAGAAAACGCATTGCAAGCCCCTTTGGACCATCCTAAAGTGTCACCAAAGGAAGGCTTTGGGTACAAGTGAACTCCCCAGGGGAGCCTTTACGCAGCCCCACATGCAACTGGACCCTCCGGGTGTGCTGTTCCTGAGCAAACCTAAACGTAGCCCTAGCCGTCATCGGAGACGAGTGAAAAATCAGACCCCAGGAAATGCGTTGCAAGCCCTTTTCGCCCATCCAAATGTGCCCCCAAAGGAAGACTTTGGGTACAAGAGAACTCCCCAGGGGAGCCTTTACACAGCCCCACATGGAACTGGACTCTCCGGGTTCGATTTTTCCGGGTAAACCTGAATATATCACTAGCCGGCATGGGAGAAGACTGAAAACCCAGTCCCCAGAAAACGCGTTGCAAGCCCCTTCGGACCATCCAAAAGTGCCCCCAAAGGAAGGCTTTGGGTACAAGTGATCTCCCCAGGGGAGCCTTTACGCAGCCCCACATGCAACTGGACCCTCCGGGTTCGATTTTTCCGTGTAAACCTAAATATATCACTAGCCGGCATGGGAGAAGACTGAAAACCCAGTCCCCAGAAAACGCGTTGCAAGCCCCTTTGGACCATCCAAAAGTATCACCAAAGGAAGGCTTTGGGTACAAGTGAACTCCCCAGGGGAGCCTTTACGCAGCCCCACATGCAACTGGACCCTCCGGGTTCGCTGTTTCCGAGCATCCCTAAACATAGCCCTAGCCGGCATCGATGACGACTGAAAAATCAGGCCCCAGAAAATGCGTTGCAAGCCCCTTTGGACCAGCCAAAAGTGTCACCAAAGGAAGGCTTTTGGTACAAGAGAACTCCCCAGGGGAGACTTTACGCAGCCCCACATGCAACTGGACCCTCCGGGTTCGATTTTTCCGAGCAATCCTAAATATATCCCTAGCCGGCTTGGGAGAAGACTGAAAACCCGGGCCCCAGAAAACGCGTTGCAAGCCCCTTTGGACCATCCAAAAGTGTCACCAAAGGAAGGCTTTGGGTACAAGTGAACTCCCCAGGGGAGCCTTTACGCAGCCCCACATGCAACTGGACCCTTCGGGTTCGCTGTTTCCGAGCATCCCTAATCATAGTCCTAGCCGTCATCAGAGACGAGTGAAAAATCAGGCCCCAGGAAATGCGTTGCGAGCCCTTTTGTCCATCCAAAAGTGCCCCCAAAGGAAGGCTTTGGGTACAAGTGAACTCCCCAGGGGAGCCTTTACGCAGCCCCACATGCAACTGGACCCTCCGGGTTCGCTGTTTCCGAGCATCCCTAAACATAGCCCTAGCCGGCATCGAAGACGACTGAAAAATCAGGCCCCAGGAAATGCGTTGCGAGCCCTTTTCGTCCATCCAAAAGTGCCCCCAAAGGAAGGCTTTGGGTACAAGTGAACTCCCCAGGGGAGCCTTTACGCAGCCCCACATGCAACTGGACCCTCCGGGTTCGATATTTCCGAGCAATCCTAAATATATCCCTAGCCGGCGTGGGAGAAGACTGAAAACCCGTGCCCCAGAAAACGCGTTGCAAGCCCCTTTGGACCATCCAAAAGTGTCACCAAAGGAAGCCTTTGGGTACAAGTGAACTCCCCAGGGGAGCCTTTACGCAGCCCCACATGCAACTGGACCCTCGGGGTTCGCTGTTCCTGAGCAAACCTAAACATAGCCCTAGCCGGCATCGATGACGACTGAAAAATCAGGCCCCAGGAAATGCGTTGCGAGCCCCTTTGGAACATCCAAAAGTGCCCCCAAAGGAAGACTTTGGGTACAACTGAACTCCCCAGGGGAGCCTTTACGCAGCCCTACATGCAACTGGACCCTCCGGGTTCGCTGTTCCTGAGCAAACCTAAACATAGCCCTAGCCGTCATCGGAGAGAAGTGAAAAATCAGGCCCCAGGAAATGCGTTGCGAGCCCCTTCGGACCATCCAAAAGTGCCCCCAAAGGAAGGCTTTGGGTACAAGTGAACTCCCCAGGGGAGCCATTACGCAGCCCCACATGCAACTGGACCCACCGGGTTCGCTGTTCATGAGCAAACCTAAACGTAGCCCTAGCCGTCATCGGAGACGAGTGAAAAATCAGGCCCCAGGAAATGCGTTCCGAGGCCTTTTCGCCCATTCAAATGTGCCCCCAAAGGAAGACTTTGGGTACAAGTGAACTCCCCAGGGGAGCCTTTACGCAGCCCCACATGCAACTGGACTCTCCGGGTTCGATTTTTCCGGGTAAACCTAAATATATCACTAGCCGGCATGGGAGAAGACTGAAAAACCGGGCCCCAGAAAACGCGTTGCAAGACCCTTTGGACCATCCAAAACTATCACCAAAAGAAGGCTTTGGGTACAAGTGAACTCCCCAGGGGAGCCTTTACGCAGCCCCACATGCAACTGGACCCTTCGGGTTCGATTTTTCCGAGCAACCCTAAAGATATTCCTAGCCGGCATGGGAGAAGACTGAAAACCCGAGCCCCAGAAAATGTGTTGCAAGCCCCTTTAGACCATCCAAAAGTGTCACCAAAGGAAGGCTTTTGGTACAAGAGAACTCCCCAGGGGAGCCTTTACGCAGCCCCACATGCAACTGGACCCTCCGGGTTTGCTGTTCCTGAGCAAACCTAAACGTAGCCCTAGCCGTCATCGGAGACGAGTGAAAAATCAGGCCCCAGGAAATGCGTTCCGAGGCCTTTTCGCCCATCCAAATGTGCCCCCAAAGGAAGGCTTTGGGTACAAGTGAACTCCCCAGGGGAGCCTTTACGCAGCCCCACATGCAACTGGACCCTCCGGGTTTGCTGTTTCCGAACATCCCTAAACATACCCCTAGCGGGCATAGAAGACGACTGAAAAATCAGGCCCCAGGAAATGCGTTGCGAGCCCTTTTCGCCCATCCAAAAGTGCCCCCAAAGGAAGGCTTTGGGTACAAGAGAACTCCCCAGGGGAGCCTTTACGCAGCCCCACATGCAACTGGACCCTTCGGGTTCGATTTTTCCGAGCAACCCTAAATATATTCCTAGCCGGCATGGGAGAAGACTGAAAACCCGAGCCCCAGAAAATGTGTTGCAAGCCCCTTTGGACCATCCAAAAGTGTCACCAAAGGAAGGCTTTTGGTACAAGAGAACTCCCCAGGGGAGCCTTTACGCAGCCCCACATGCAACTGGACCCTCCGGGTTTGCTGTTCCTGAGCAAACCTAAACGTAGCCCTAGCCGTCATCGGAGACGAGTGAAAAATCAGGCCCCAGGAAATGCGTTCCGAGGCCTTTTCGCCCATCCAAATGTGCCCCCAAAGGAAGGCTTTGGGTACAAGTGATCTCCCCAGGGGAGCCTTTACGCAGACCCACATGAAACTGGACCCTTCGGGTTCGCTGTTTCCGAGCATCCCTAAACATAGTCCTAGCCGTCATCGGAGACGAGTGAAAAATCAGGCCCCAGGAAATGCGTTGCGAGCCCTTTACGCCCATCCAAAAGTGCCCCCAAAGGAAGGCTTTGGGTACAAGTGAACTCCCCAGGGGAGCCTTTACGCAGCCCCACATGCAACTGGACCCTCCGGGTTCGCTGTTTCCGAGTATCCCTAAACATAGCCCTAGCCGGCATCGAAGACAAGTGAAAAATCAGGCCCCAGGAAATGCGTTGCGAGCCCCTTTGGACCATCCAAAAGTGCCCCCAAAGGAAGGCTTTGGGTACAAGTGATCTCCCCAGGGGAGCCTTTACGCAGCCCCACATGCAACTGGACCCACCGGGTTTGCTGTTCCTGAGCAAACCTAAACGTAGCCCTAGCCGTCATCGGAGACGAGTGAAAAATCAGGCCCCAGGAAATGCGTTCCGAGGCCTTTTCGCCCATCCAAATGTGGCCCCAAAGGAAGACTTTGGGTACAAGAGAACTCCCCAGGGGAGCCTTTACGCAGCCCCACATGCAACTGGACCCTCCGGGTTCGCTGTTTCCGAGCATCCCTAAACATAGCCCTAGACAGCAAAGAATACGACTGAAAAATCAAGCCCCAGGAAATGCGTTGCGAGCCCTTTTCGCCCATCCAAAAGTGCCCCCAAAGGAAGGCTTTGGGTACAAGTGAACTCCCCAGGGGAGCCTTTACGCAGCCCCACATGCAACTGGACCCTCCGTGTTCGCTGTTTCCGAGCATCCCTAAACATAGCCCTAGCCGGCATCGAAGACGACTGAAACATCAGGCCCCAGGAAATGCGTTGCGAGCCCCTTTGGACCATCCAAAAGTGCCCCCAAAGGAAGGCTTTGGGTACAAGTGAACTCCCCAGGGGAGCCTTTACGCAGCCCCACATGCAACTGGACCCTCCGGTTTCGATTTTTCCGAGCAATCCTAAATATATCCCTAGCCGGCTTGGGAGAAGACTGAAAATCCGGGCCCCAGAAAACGCGTTGCAAGCCCCTTTGGACCATCCAAAAGTGTCACCAAAGGAAGGCTTTGGGTACAAGTGAACTCCCCAGGGGAGCCTTTACGCAGCCCCACATGCAACTGGACCCTCCGGGTTCGCTGTTTCCGAGCATCCCTAAACATAGCCCTAGACGGCATCAAAGACGACTGAAAAATCAGGCCCCAGGAAATGCGTTCCGAGGCCTTTTCGCCCATCCAAATGTGCCCCCAAAGGAAGACTTTGGGTACAGGAGAACTCCCCAGGGGAGCCTTTACGCAGCCCCACATGCAACTGGACACTTCGGGTTCGATTTTTCCGAGCAGTCCTAAATATTCCTAGCCGGCATGGGAGAAGACTGAAAACCCGAGCCCCAGAAAATGCGTTGCAAGCCCCTTTGGACCATCCAAAAGTGTCACCAAAGGAAGGCTTTTGGTACAAGAGAACTCCCCAGGGGAGCCTTTACGCAGCCCCACATGCAACTGGACCCTCCGGGTTTGCTTTTCCTGAGCAAACCTAAACGTAGCCCTAGCCGTCATCGGAGACGAGTGAAAAATCAGGCCCCAGGAAATGCGTTCCGAGGCCTTTTCGTCCATCCAAAAGTGCCCCCAAAGGAAGGCTTTGGGTACAAGTGAACTCCCCAGGGGAGCCTTTAGGCAGCCCCACATGCAACTGGACCCTCCGGGTTCGTTGTTTCCGAGCATCCCTAAACATAGCCCTAGCCGTCATCGAAGACGACTGAAAAATCAGGCCCCAGGAAGTGCGTTGCGAGCCCTTTTCGTCCATCCAAAAGTGCCCCCAAAGGAAGGCTTTGGGTACAAGTGAACTCCCCAGGGGAGCCTTTACGCAGCCCCACATGCAACTGGACCCTCCGTGTTCGCTGTTTCTGAGCATCCCTAAATATATCCCTAGCCGACAACGATGACGACTGAAACATCAAGCCCCAGGAAATGCGTTGCGAGCCCCTTTGGACCATCCAAAAGTGCCCCCAAAGGAAGGCTTTGGATACATGTGAACTCCCCAGGGGAGCCTTTACGCAGCCCCACATGCAACTGGACCCTCCGGGTTCGATTTTTCCGAGCAATCCTAAATATATCCCTAGCCGGCTTGGGAGAAGACTGAAAACGCGGGCCCCAGAAAACGCGTTGCAAGCCCCTTTGGACCATCCAAAAGTGTCACCAAAGGAAGGCTTTGGGTACAAGTGAACTCCCCAGGGGAGCCTTTACGCAGCCCCACATGCAACTGGACCCTCCGGGTTCGCTGTTTCCGAGCATCCCTAAACATAGCCCTAGCCGTCATCGAAGACGACTGAAAAATCAGGCCCCAGGAAATGCGTTGCGAGCCCTTTTCGCCCATCCAAAAGTGCCCCCAAAGGAAGGCTTTGGGTACAAGTGAACTCCCCAGGGGAGCCTTTACGCAGCCCCACATGCAACTGGACCCTCCGGGTTCGCTGTTTCCGAGCATCCCTAAACATAGCCCTAGCCGTCATCGAAGACGACTGAAAAATCAAGCCCCAGGAAATGCGTTGCGAGCCCTTTTCTCCCATCCAAAAGTGCCCACAAAGGAAGGCTTTGGGTACAAGAGAACTCCCCATGGGAGCCTTTACGCAGCCCCACATGCAACTGGACCCTTCGGGTTCGCTATTTCCGAGCATCCCTAAACATAGTCCTAGCCGTAATGGGAGACGAGTGAAAAATCAGGCCCCAGGAAATGCGTTGCGAGCCCTTTTGTCCATCCAAAAGTGCCCGCAAAGGAAGGCTTTGGGTACAAGTGAACTCCCCAGGGGAGCCTTTACGCAGCCCCACATGCAACTGGACCCTCCGGGTTCGCTGTTTCCGAGCATCCCTAAACATAGCCCTAGCCGGCATCGAAGACGACTGAAAAATCAGGCCCCAGGAAATGCGTTGCGAGCCCTTTTCGTCCATCCAAAAGTGCCCCCAAAGGAAGGCTTTGGGTACAAGTGAACTCCCCAGGGGAGCCTTTACGCAGCCCCACATGCAACTGGACCCTCCGGGTTCGATTTTTCCGAGCAATCCTAAATATATCCCTAGCCGGCTTGGGAGAAGACTGAAAACCCGGGCCCCAGAAAACGCGTTGCAAGCCCCTTTGGACCATACAAAAGTGTCACCAAAGGAAGGCTTTGGGTACAAGTGAACTCCCCAGGGGAGCCTTTAGGCAGCCCCACATGCAACTGGACCCTCCGGGTTCGCTGTTCCTGAGCAAACCTAAACGTAGCCCTAGCCGTCATCGGAGACGAGTGAAAAATCAGGCCCCAGGAAATGCGTTCCGAGGCCTTTTCGCTCATCCAAATGTGCCCCCAAAGGAAGACTTTGGGTACAGGAGAACTCCCCAGGGGAGCCTTTACGCAGCCCCACATGCAACTGGACCCTCCGGGTTCGCTGTTTCCGAGCACCCCTAAACATAGCCCTAGACGGCATCGAAGACGAATGAAAAATCAGGCCCCAGGAAATGCGTTGCAAGCCCTTTTCGCCCATCCAAAAGTGCCCCCAAAGGAAGGCTTTGGGTACAAGTGAACTCCCCAGGGGAGCCTTTACGCAGCCCCACATGCAACTGGACCCTCCGGGTTCGCTGTTTCCGAGTATCCCTAAACATAGCCCTAGCCGGCATCGAAGACAAGTGAAAAATCAGGACCCAGGAAATGCGTTGCGAGCCCCTTCGGACCATCCAAAAGTGCCCCCAAAGGAAGGCTTTGGGTACAAGTGAACTCCCCAGGGGAGCCTTTACGCAGCCCCACATGCAACTGGACCCACCGGGTTTGCTGTTCCTGAGCAAACCTAAACGTAGCCCTAGCCGTCATCGGAGACGAGTGAAAAATCAGGCCCCAGGAAATGTGTTCCGAGGCTTTTTAGCCCTTCCAAATGTGCCCCCAAAGGAAGACTTTGGGTACAAGAGAACTCCCCAGGGGAGCCTTTACGCAGCCCCACATGCAACTGGACTCTCCGGGTTCGATTTTTCCGGGTAAACCTAAATATATCACTAGCCGGCATGGGAGAAGACTGAAAACCCGGGCCCCAGAAAACACGTTGCAAGCCCCTTTGGACCATCCAAAAGTATCACCAAAGGAAGGCTTTGGGTACAAGTGAACTCCCCAGGGGAGCCTTTACGCAGCCTCACATGCAACTGGACCCTCCGGGTTCGCTGTTTCCGAACATCCCTAAACATAGCCCTAGCCGGCATCGAAGACGACTGAAAAATCAAGCCCCAGGAAATGCGTTGCGAGCCCTTTTCACCCATCCAAAAGTGCCCCCAAAGGAAGGCTTTGGGTACAAGTGAACTCCCCAGGGGAGCCTTTACGCAGCCCCACATGCAACTGGACCCTTCAGGTTCGCTGTTTCCGAGCATCCCTAAACATAGCCCTAGCCGGCATAGAAGACGACTGAAAAATCAGGCCCCAGGAAATGCGTTGCGAGCCCTTTTCGTCCATCCAAAAGTGCCCCCAAAGGAAGGCTTTGGGTACAAGTGAACTCCCCAGGGGAGCCTTTACGCAGCCCCACATGCAACTGGACCCTCCGGGTTCGCTGTTTCCGAGCATCCCTAAATATAGCCCTAGCCGGCATCGAAGACGAATGAAAAATCAGGCCCCAGGAAATGCGTTGCGAGCCCTTTTCGTCCATCCAAAAGTGCCCCCAAAGGAAGGCTTTGGGTACAAGTGAACTCCCCAGGGGAGCCTTTACGCAGCCCCACATGCAACTGGACCCTCCGGGTTCGATTTTTCCGAGCAATCCTAAATATATCCCTAGCCGGCGTGGGAGAAGACTTAAAATCCGGGCCCCAGAAAACGCGTTGCAAGCCCCTTTGGACCATCCAAAAGTGTCACCAAAGGAAGGCTTTGGGTACAAGTGAACTCCCCAGGGGAGCCTTTACGCAGCCCCACATGCAACTGGACCCTCCGGGTTTGCTGTTCCTGTGCAAACCTAAACGTAGCCCTAGCCGTCATCGGAGACGAGTGAAAAATCAGGCCCCAGGAAATGCGTTGCGAGGCCTTTTCGCCCATCCAAATGTGGCCCCAAAAGAAGGCTTTGGGTACAAGTGAACTCCCCAGGGGAGCCTTTACGCAGCCCCACATGAAACTGGACCCTTCGGGTTCGCTGTTTCCGAGCATCCCTAAACATAATCCTAGCCGTCATCGGAGACGAGTGAAAAATCAGGCCCCAGGAAATGCGTTGCGAGCCCTTTTGTCCATCCAAAAGTGCCCCCAAAGGAAGGCTTTGGGTACAAGTGAACTCCCCAGGGGAGCCTTTACGCAGCCCCACATGCAACTGGACCCTCCGGGTTCGCTGTTCCTGAGCAAACCTTAACGTAAACCTAGCCGTCATCGGAGACGAGTGAAAAATCAGGCCCCAGGAAATGCGTTGCGAGCCCTTTTCGTCCATCCAAAAGTGCCCCCAAAGGAAGGCTTTGGGTACAAGTGAACTCCCCAGGGGAGCCTTTACGCAGCCCCACATGCAACTGGACCCTCCGGGTTCGCTGTTTCCGAGCATCCCTAAACATATCCCTAGCCGGCATTGATGACGACTGAAACATCAGGCCCCAGGAAACGCGTTGCGAGCCCCTTTGGACCATCCAAAAGTGCCCCCAAAGGAAGGCTTTGGATACATGTGAACTCCCCAGGGGAGCCTTTACGCAGCCCCACATGCAACTGGACCCTCCGGGTTCGATTTTTCCGAGCAATCCTAAATATATCCCTAGCCGGCTAGGGAGAAGACTGAAAACCCGGGCCCCAGAAAACGCGTTGCAAGCCCCTTTGGACCATCCAAAAGTGTCACCAAAGGAAGGTTTGGGTACAAGTGAACTCCCCAGGGGAGCCTTTACGCAGCCCCACATGCAACTGGACCCTTCGGGTTCGCTGTTTCGGAGCATCCCTAAACATAGTCCTAGCCGTCATCAGAGACGAGTGAAAAATCAGGCCCCAGGAAATGCGTTGCAAGCCCTTTTGTCCATCCAAAAGTGCCCCCAAAGGAAGGCTTTGGGTACAAGTGAACTCCCCAGGGGAGCCTTTACGCAGCCCCACATGCAACTGGACCCTCCGGGTTCGCTGTTTCCGAGCATCCCTAAACATAGCCCTAGCCGGCATCGAAGACGACTGAAAAATCAAGCCCCAGGAAATGCGTTGCGAGCCCTTTTCTCCCATCCAAAAGTGCCCCCAAAGGAAGGCTTTGGGTACAAGTGAACTCCCCAGGGGAGCCTTTACGCAGCCCCACATGCAACTGGACCCTCCGGGTTCGATTTTTCCGAGCAATCCTAAATATATCCCTAGCCGGCGTGGGAGAAGACTGAAAACCCGGGCCCCAGAAAACGCGTTGCAAGCCCCTTTTTGCCCATCCAAAAGTGCCCCCAAAGGAAGGCTTTTGGTACAAGAGAACTCCCCAGGGGAGCCTTTACGCAGCCCCACATGCAACTGGACCCTCCGGGTTTGCTGTTCCTGAGCAAACCTAAACGTAGCACTAGCCGTCATCGGAGACGAGTGAAAAATCAGGCCCCAGGAAATGCGTTGCGAGGCCTTTTCGCCCATCCAAATGTGCCCCCAAAGGAAGGCTTTGGGTACAAGTGAACTCCCCAGGGGAGCCTTTACGCAGCCCCACATGAAACTGGACCCTTCGGGTTCGCTGTTTCCGAGCATCCCTAAACATAGTCCTAGCCGTCATCGGAGACGAGTGAAAAATCAGGCCCCAGGAAATGCGTTGCGAGCCCTTTTGTCAATCCAAAAGTGCCCCCAAAGGAAGGCTTTGGGTACAAGTGAACTCCCCAGGGGAGCCTTTACGCAACCCCACATGCAACTGGACCCTCCGGGTTCGCTGTTTCCGAGCATCCCTAAACATAGCCCTAGCCGGCATCGAAGACGAGTGAAAAATCAGGCCCCAGGAAATGCGTTGCGAGCCCTTTTCGTCCATCCAAAAGTGCCCCCAAAGGAAGGCTTTGGGTACAAGTGAGCTCCCCAGGGGAGCCTTTACGCAGCCCCACATGCAACTGGACCCTCCGTGTTCGTTGTTTCCGAGCATCCCTAAACATAGCCCTAGCCGGCATCGATGACGACTGAAAAATCAGGCCCCAGGAAATGCGTTGCAAGCCCCTTTGGACCATCAAAAAGTGCCCCCAAAGGAACGCTTTGGATACAAGTGAACTCCCCAGGGGAGCCTTTACGCAGCCCCACATGCAACTGGACCCTCCGGGTTCGATTTTTCCGAGCAATCCTAAATATATCCCTAGCCGGCTTGGGAGAAGACTGAAAACCCGGGCCCCAGAAAACGCGTTGCAAGCCCTTTTGGACCATCCTAAAGTGTCACCAAAGGAAGGCTTTGGGTACAAGTGAACTCCCCAGGGGAGCCTTTACGCAGCCCCACATGCAACTGGACCCTCCGGGTTCGCTGTTTCCGAGCATCCCTAAACATAGCCCTAGCCGGCATCGATGATGACTGAAAAATCAGGCCCCAGGAAATGCGTTGCGAGCCCCTTTGGACCATACTAAAGTGTCACCAAAGGAAGGCTTTGGATACAAGTGAACTCCCCAGGGGAGCCTTTACGCAGCCCCACATGCAACTGGACCCTCTGGGTTCTCTGTTTCCGAGTATCCCTAAACATAGCCCTAGCCGGCATCGAAGACAAGTGAAAAATCAGGCCCCAGGAAATGCGTTGCGAGCCCCTTCGGACCATCCAAAATTGCCCCCAAAGGAAGGCTTTGGGTACAAGTGATCTCCCCAGGGGAGCCTTTACGCAGCCCCACATGCAACTGGACCCTCTGGGTTTGCTGTTCCTGAGGAAACCTAAACGTAGCCCTAGCCGTCATCGGAGACGAGTGAAAAATCAGGCCCCAGGAAATGCGTTGCGAGCCCTTTGGACCATCCAAAAGTGCCCCCAAAGGAAGGCTTTGGGTACAAGTGAACTCCCCAGGGGAGCCTTTAGGCAGCCCCACATGCAACTGGACCCTCCGGGTTCGTTGTTTCCGAGCATCCCTAAACATATCCCTAGCCGGCATTGATGACGACTGAAATATCAGGCCCAAGGAAACGCGTTGCGAGCCCCTTTGGACCATCCAAAAGTATCACCAAAGGAAGGCTTTGGGTACAAGTGAACTCCCCAGGGGAGCCTTTACGCAGCCCCACATGCAACTGGACCCTCCGGGTTCGATTTTTCCGAGCAATCCTAAATATATCCCTAGCCGGCTTGGGAGAAGACTGAAAACCCGGGCCCCAGAAAACGCGTTGCAAGCCCCTTTGGACCATCCTAAAGTGTCACCAAAGGAAGGCTTTGGGTACAAGTGAACTCCCCAGGGGAGCCTTTACGCAGCCCCACATGCAACTGGACCCTTCGGGTTCGCTGTTTCGGAGCATCCCTAAACATAGTCCTAGCCGTCATCAGAGACGAGTGAAAAATCAGGCCCCAGGAAATGCGTTGCAAGCCCTTTTGTCCATCCAAAAGTGCCCCCAAAGGAAGGCTTTGGGTACAAGTGAACTCCCCAGGGGAGCCTTTACGCAGCCCCACATGCAACTGGACCCTCCGGGTTCGCTGTTCCTGAGCAAACCTAAACATAGCCCAAGCCGGCATCGATGACGACTGAAAAATCAGGCCCCAGGAAATGCGTTGCGAGCCCCTTTGGACCATCCAAAAGTGCCCCCAAAGGAAGGCTTTGGGTACAAGTGAACTCCCCAGGGGAGCCTTTACGCAGCCCCACATGCAACTGGACCCTCCGGGTTCGCTGTTCCTGAGCAAACCTAAACGTAGCCCTAGCCGTCATCGTAGACGAGTGAAAAATCAGGCCCCAGGAAATGCGTTCCGAGGCCTTTTCGCCCATTCAAATGTGCCCCCAAAGGAAGACTTTGGGTACAAGAGAACTCCCCAGGGGAGCCTTTACGCAGCCCCACATGCAACTGGACCCTCCGGGTTCGCTGTTCCTGAGCATCCCTAAAAATAGCCCTAGCCGGCATCGAAGACGAATGAAAAATCAAGTCCCAGGAAATGAGTTGCGAGCCCTTTTCTCCCATCCAAAAGTGCCCCCAAAGGAAGGCTTTGGGTACAAGTGAACTCCCCAGGGGAGCCTTTACGCAGCCCCACATGCAACTGGACCCACCGGGTTCGATTTTTCCGAGCAATCCTAAATATATCCCTAGCCGGCGTGGGAGAAGACTGAAAACCCAGGCCCCAGAAAACGCGTTGCAAGCCCCTTTTTGCCCTTCCAAAAGTGTCACCAAAGGAAGGCTTTTGGTACAAGAGAACTCCCCAGGGGAGCCTTTACGCAGCCCCACATGCAACTGGACTCTCCGGGTTCGATTTTTCCGGGTAAACCTAAATATATCACTAGCCGGCATGGGAGAAGACTGAAAACCCAGGCCCCAGAAAACGCGTTGCAAGCCCCTTTGGACCATCCAAAAGTATCACCAAAGGAAGGCTTTTGGTACAAGAGAACTCCCCAGGGGAGCCTTTACGCAGCCCCACATGTAACTGGATCCTCCGGGTTCGCTGTTTCCGAGCATCCCTAAACATAGCCCTAGACGGCATCGAAGACGAATGAAAAATCAGGCCCCAGGAAATGCGTTGCGAGCCCTTTTCGTAAATCCAAAAGTGCCCCCAAAGGAAGGCTTTGGGTACAAGTGAACTCCCCAGGTAAGCTTTTACGCAGCCCCACATGCAACTGGACCCTCCGTGTTCGTTGTTTCCGAGCATCCCTAAACATAGCCCTAGCCGGCATCGATGACGACTGAAAAATCAGGCCCCAGGAAATGCGTTGCGAGCCCCTTTGGACCATCAAAAAGTGCCCCCAAAGGAAGGCTTTGGATACAAGTGAACTCCCCAGGGGAGCCTTTACGCAGCCCCACATGCAACTGGACTCTCCGGGTTCGATTTTTCCGGGTAAACCTAAATATATCACTAGCCGGCATGGGAGAAGACTGAAAACCCAGGCCCCAGAAAACACGTTGCAAGCCCCTTTGGACCATCCAAAAGTATCACCAAAGGAAGGCTTTTGGTACAAGAGAACTCCCCAGGGGAGCCTTTACGCAGCCCCACATGCAACTGGATCCTCCGGGTTCGCTGTTTCCGAGCATCCCTAAACATAGCCCTAGACGGCATCGAAGACGAATGAAAAATCAGGCCCCAGGAAATGCGTTGCAAGCCCTTTACGCCCATCCAAAAGTGCCCCCAAAGGAAGGCTTTGGGTACAAGTGAACTCCCCAGGGGAGCCTTTACGCAGCCCCACATGCAACTGGACCCTTCGGGTTTGCTGTTCCTGAGCAAACCTAAACGTAGCCCTAGCGGTCATCGGAGACGAGTGAAAAATCAGGCCCCAGGAAATGCGTTGCGAGGCCTTTTCGCCCATCCAAATGTGCCCCCAAAGGAAGGCTTTGGGTACAAGTGAACTCCCCAGGGGAGCCTTTACGCAGCCCCACATGAAACTGGACCCTTCGGGTTCGCTGTTTCCGAGCATCCCTAAACATAGTCCTAGCCGTCATCGGAGACGAGTGAAAAATCAGGCCCCAGGAAATGCGTTGCGAGCCCTTTTGTCCATCCAAAAGTGCCCCCAAAGGAAGGCTTTGGGTACAAGTGAACTCCCCAGGGGAGCCTTTACGCAGCCCCACATGCAACTGGACCCTCCGGGTTCGCTGTTTCCGAGCATCCCTAAACATAGCCCTAGCCGGCATCGAAGACGACTGAAAAATCAGGCCCCAGGAAATGCGTTTCGAGCCCTTTTCGTCCATCCAAAAGTGCCCCCAAAGGAAGGCTTTGGGTACAAGTGAACTCCCCAGGGGAGCCTTTACGCAGCCCCACATGCAACTGGACTCTCCGGGTTCGATTTTTCCGGGTAAACCTAAATATATCACTAGCCGGCATGGGAGAAGACTGAAAACCCAGGCCCCAGAAAACGCGTTGCAAGCCCCTTTGGACCATCCAAAAGTATCACCAAAGGAAGGCTTTTGGTACAAGAGAACTCCCCAGGGGAGCCTTTACGCAGCCCCACATGTAACTGGATCCTCCGGGTTCGCTGTTTCCGAGCATCCCTAAACATAGCCCTAGACGGCATCGAAGACGAATGAAAAATCAGGCCCCAGGAAATGCGTTGCGAGCCCTTTTCGTAAATCCAAAAGTGCCCCCAAAGGAAGGCTTTGGGTACAAGTGAACTCCCCAGGTAAGCTTTTACGCAGCCCCACATGCAACTGGACCCTCCGTGTTCGTTGTTTCCGAGCATCCCTAAACATAGCCCTAGCCGGCATCGATGACGACTGAAAAATCAGGCCCCAGGAAATGCGATGCGAGCCCCTTTGGACCATCAAAAAGTGCCCCCAAAGGAAGGCTTTGGATACAAGTGAACTCCCCAGGGGAGCCTTTACGCAGCCCCACATGCAACTGGACTCTCCGGGTTCGATTTTTCCGGGTAAACCTAAATATATCACTAGACGGCATGGGAGAAGACTGAAAACCCAGGCCCCAGAAAACACGTTGCAAGCCCCTTTGGACCATCCAAAAGTATCACCAAAGGAAGGCTTTTGGTACAAGAGAACTCCCCAGGGGAGCCTTTACGCAGCCCCACATGCAACTGGACCCTCCCGGTTCGCTGTTTCCGAGCATCCCTAAACATAGCCCTAGACGGCATCGAAGACGAATGAAAAATCAGGCCCCAGGAAATGCGTTGCAAGCCCTTTACGCCCATCCAAAAGTGCCCCCAAAGGAAGGCTTTGGGTACAAGTGAACTCCCCAGGGGAGCCTTTACGCAGCCCCACATGCAACTGGACCCTCCGGGTTTGCTGTTCCTGAGGAAACCTAAACGTAGCCCTAGCCGTCATCGGAGACGCGTGAAAAATCAGGCCCCAGGAAATGCGTTGCGAGCCCTTTTGTCCATCCAAAAGTGCCCCCAAAGGAAGGCTTTGGGTACAAGTGAACTCCCCAGGGGAGCCTTTACGCAGCCCCACATGCAGCTGGACCCTCCGGGTTCGCTGTTTCCGAGCATCCCTAAACATAGCCCTAGCCGGCATCGAAGACGAATGAAAAATCAGGCCCCAGGAAATGCGTTGCGAGCCCTTTTCGTAAATCCAAAAGTGCCCCCAAAGGAAGGCTTTGGGTACAAGTGAACTCCCCAGGGGAGCCTTTACGCAGCCCCACATGCAACTGGACCCTCCGTGTTCGTTGTTTCCGAGCATCCCTAAACATAGCCCTAGCCGGCATCGATGACGACTGAAAAATCAGGCCCCAGGAAATGCGTTGCGAGCCCCTTTGGACCATCAAAAAGTGCCCCCAAAGGAAGGCTTTGGATACAAGTGAACTCCCCAGGGGAGCCTTTACGCAGCCCCACATGCAACTGGACTCTCCGGGTTCGATTTTTCCGGGTAAACCTAAATATATCACTAGCCGGCATGGGAGAAGACTGAAAACCCAGGCCCCAGAAAACACGTTGCAAGCCCCTTTGGACCATCCAAAAGTATCACCAAAGGAAGGCTTTTGGTACAAGAGAACTCCCCAGGGGAGCCTTTACGCAGCCCCACATGCAACTGGACCCTCCGGGTTCGCTGTTTCCGAGCATCCCTAAACATAGCCCTAGACGGCATCGAAGACGAATGAAAAATCAGGCCCCAGGAAATGCGTTGCAAGCCCTTTACGCCCATCCAAAAGTGCCCGCAAAGGAAGGCTTTGGGTACAAGTGAACTCCCCAGGGGAGCCTTTACGCAGCCCCACATGCAACTGGACCCTTCGGGTTCGATTTTTCCGAGCAACCCTAAATATATTCCTAGCCGGCATGGGAGAAGACTGAAAACCCGAGCCCCAGAAAATGTGTTGCAAGCCCCTTTGGACCATCCAAAAGTGTCACCAAAGGAAGGCTTTTGGTACAAGAGAACTCCCCAGGGGAGCCTTTACGCAGCCCCACATGCAACTGGACCCTCCGGGTTCGCTGTTTCCGAGCATCCCTAAACATAGCCCTAGCCGGCATCGAAGACGACTGAAAAATCAGGCCCCAGGAAATGCGTTGCGAGCCCTTTTCGTAAATCCAAAAGTGCCCGCAAAGGAAGGCTTTGGGTACAAGTGAACTCCCCAGGGGAGCCTTTACGCAGCCCCACATGCAACTGGACCCTCCGTGTTCGTTGTTTCCGAGCATCCCTAAACATAGCCCTAGCCGGCATCGATGACGACTGAAAAATCAGGCCCCAGGAAATGCGTTGCGAGCCCCTTTGGACCATCCTAAAGTGTCACCAAAGGAAGGCTTTGGGTACAAGTGAACTCCCCAGGGGAGCCTTTACGCAGCCCCACATGCAACTGGACCCTCTGGGTTCTCTGTTTCCGAGTATCCCTAAATATAGCCCTAGCCGGCATCGAAGACAAGTGAAAAATCAGGACCCAGGAAATGCGTTGCGAGCCCCTTCGGACCATCCAAAATTGCCCCCAAAGGAAGGCTTTGGGTACAAGTGATCTCCCCAGGGGAGCCTTTACGCAGCCCCACATGCAACTGGACCCTCCGGGTTTGCTGTTCCTGAGGAAACCTAAACGTAGCCCTAGCCGGCATCGGAGACGAGTGAAAAATCAGGCCCCAGGAAATGCGTTGCGAGCCCTTTTGTCCATCCAAAAGTGCCCCCAAAGGAAGGCTTTGGGTACAAGTGAACTCCCCAGGGGAGCCTTTACGCAGCCCCACATGCAACTGGACCCTCCGTGTTCGTTGTTTCCGAGCATCCCTAAACATAGCCCTAGCCGGCATCGATGACGACTGAAAAATCAGGCCCCAGGAAATGCGTTGCGAGCCCCTTTGGACCATCAAAAAGTGCCCCCAAAGGAAGGCTTTGGATACAAGTGAACTCCCCAGGGGAGCCTTTACGCAGCCCCACATGCAACTGGACCCTCCGGGTTCGATTTTTCCGAGCAATCCTAAATATATCCCTAGCCGGCTTGGGAGAAGACTGAAAACCCGGGCCCCAGAAAACGCGTTGCAAGCCCTTTTGGACCATCCTAAAGTGTCACCAAAGGAAGGCTTTGGGTACAAGTGATCTCCCCAGGGGAGCCTTTACGCAGCCCCACATGCAACTGGACCCTCCGGGTTTGCTGTTCCTGAGGAAACCTAAACGTAGCCCTAGCCGTCATCGGAGACGAGTGAAAAATCAGGCCCCAGGAAATGCGTTGCGAGCCCTTTTGTCCATCCAAAAGTGCCCCCAAAGGAAGGCTTTGGGTACAAGTGAACTCCCCAGGGGAGCCTTTACGCAGCCCCACATGCAACTGGACCCTCCGTGTTCGCTGTTTACGAGTATCCCTAAACATAGCCCTAGCCGGCATCGAAGACAAGTGAAAAATCAGGCCCCAGGAAATGCGTTGCGAGCCCTTTTCGTCCATCCAAAAGTGCCCCCAAAGGAAGGCTTTGGGTACAAGTGAACTCCCCAGGGGAGCCTTTACGCAGCCCCACATGCAACTGGACCCTCCGTGTTCGTTGTTTCCGAGCATCCCTAAACATATCCCTAGCCGGTATCGATGACGACTGAAAAATCAGGCCCCAGGAAATGCGTTGCGAGCCCCTTTGGACCATCAAAAAATGCCCCCAAAGGAAGGCTTTGGATACAAGTGAACTCCCCAGGGGAGCCTTTACGCAGCCCCACATGCAACTGGATCCTCCGGGTTCGATTTTTCCGAGCAATCCTAAATATATCCCTAGCCGGCTTGGGAGAAGACTGAAAACCCGGGCCCCAGAAAACGCGTTGCAAGCCCTTTTGGACCATCCTAAAGTGTCACCAAAGGAAGGCTTTGGGTACAAGTGAACTCCCCAGGGGAGCCTTTACGCAGCCCCACATGCAACTGGACCCTTCGTGTTCGTTGTTTCCGAGCATCCCTAAACATAGCCCTAGCCGGCATCGATGACGACTGAAAAATCAGGCCCCAGGAAATGCGTTGCGAGCCCCTTTGGACCATCCTAAAGTGTCACCAAAGGAAGGCTTTGGATACAAGTGAACTCCCCAGGGGAGCCTTTACGCAGCCCCACATGCAACTGGACCCTCTGGGTTCTCTGTTTCCGAGTATCCCTAAACATAGCCCTAGCCGGCATCGAAGACAAGTGAAAAATCAGGACCCAGGAAATGCGTTGCGAGCCCCTTCGGACCATCCAAAATTGCCCCCAAAGGAAGGCTTTGGGTACAAGTGATCTCCCCAGGGGAGCCTTTACGCAGCCCCACATGCAACTGGACCCTCCGGGTTCGCTGTTTCCGAGTATCCCTAAACATAGCCCTATCCGTCATCGGAGACGAGTGAAAAATCAGGCCCCAGGAAATGCGTTCCGAAGCCTTTTGGCCCATCCAATTGTGCCCCCAAAGGAAGGCTTTGGGTACAAGTGAACTCCCCAGGGGAGCCTTTACGCAGCCCCACATGCAACTGGACCCTCCGGGTTCGCTGTTTCCGAGTATCCCTAAACATAGCCCTAGCCGGCATCGAAGACGACTGAAAAATCAGGCCCCAGGAAATGCGTTGCGAGCCCTTTTCATCCATCCAAAAGTGCCCCCAAAGGAAGGCTTTGGGTACAAGTGAACTCCCCAGGGGAGCCTTTACGGAGTCCCACATGCCACTGGACCCTCCGGGTGTGCTGTTCCTGAGCAAACCTAAACGTAGCCCTAGCCGTCATCGGAGACGAGTGAAAAATCAGGCCCCAGGAAATGTGTTCCGAGGCCTTTTCGCCCATCCAAATGTGCCCCCAGAGGAAGACTTTGGGTACAAGAGAACTCCCCAGGGGCGCCTTTACGCAGCCCCACATGCAACTGGACCCTCCGGGTGTGCTGTTCCTGAGCAAACCTAAACGTAGCCCTAGCCGTCATCGGAGACGAGTGAAAAATCAGGCCCCAGGAAATGTGTTCCGAGGCCTTTTCGCCCATCCAAATGTGCCCCCAGAGGAAGACTTTGGGTACAAGAGAACTCCCCAGGGGCGCCTTTACGCAGCCCCACATGCAACTGGACCCTCCGGGTTCGATTTTTCCGAGCAACCCTAAATATATCCCTAGCCGGCTTGGGAGAAGACTGAAAACCCGGGCCCCAGAAAACGCGTTGCAAGCCCCTTTGGACCATCCAAAAGTGTCACCAAAGGAAGGCTTTGGGTACAAGTGAACTCCCCAGGGGAGCCTTTACGCAGCCCCACATGCAACTGGACCCTCCGGGTTCGCTGTTTCCGAGCATCCCTAAACATAGCCCTAGCCGGCATCGATGACGACTGAAAAATCAGGCCCCAGGAAATGCGTTGCGAGCCCCTTTGGACCATCCAAAAGTGCCCCCAAAGGAAGGCTTTGGATACAAGTGAACTCCCCAGGGGCGCCTTTACGCAGCCCCACATGCAACTGGACCCTCCGGGTGTGCTGTTCCTGAGCAAACCTAAACGTAGCCCTAGCCGTCATCGGAGACGAGTGAAAAATCAGGCCCCAGGAAATGTGTTCCGAGGCCTTTTCGCCCATCCAAATGTGCCCCCAGAGGAAGACTTTGGGTACAAGAGAACTCCCCAGGGGCGCCTTTACGCAGCCCCACATGCAACTGGACCCTCCGGGTTCGATTTTTCCGGGTAAACCTAAATATATCACTAGCCGGCATGGGAGAAGACTAAAAACCCAGGCCACAGAAAACGCGTTGCAAGCCCCTTTGGACCATCCAAAAGTATCACCAAAGGAAGGCTTTGGGTACAAGTGAACTCCCCAGGGGAGCCTTTACGCAGCCCCACATGCAACTGGACCCTCCGGGTTCGCTGTTTCCGAGCATCCCTAAACATAACCCTAGCCGGCATCGAAGACGACTGAAAAATCAAGCCCCAGGAAATGCGTTGCGAGCCCTTTTCGCCCATCCAAAAGTTCCCCCAAAAGGAAGGCTTTGGGTACAAGTGAACTCCCCAGGGGAGCCTTTACGCAGCCCCACATGCAACTGGACCCTCCGGGTTCGCTGTTCCTGAGCAAACCTAAACGTAGCCCTAGCCGTCATCGGAGATGAGTGAAAAATCAGGCCCCAGGAAATGCGTTGCGAGGCCTTTTCGCCCATCCAAATGTGCCCCCAAAGGAAGGCTTTGGGTACAAGTGAACTCCCCAGGGGAGCCTTTACGCAGCCCCACATGCAACTGGACCCTCCGGGTTCGCTGTTTCCGAGCATCCCTAAACATAGCCCTAGACGGCATCGGAGACGAGTGAAAAATCAGGCCCCAGGAAATGCGTTGCGAGCCCTTTTCATCCATCCAAAAGTGCCCCCAAAGGAAGACTTTGGGTACAAGTGAACTCCCCAGGGGAGCTTTTACGCAGCCCCACATGCAACTGGACCCTTCGGGATCGCTGTTTCCGAGCATCCCTAAACATAACCCTAGACGGCATCGAAGATGACTGAAAAATCAGGCCCCAGGAAATGCGTTACGAGCCCTTTTCGCCCATCCAAAAGTGCCCCCAAAGGAAGGCTTTGGTTACAAGAGAACTCCCCAGGGGAGACTTTACGCAGCCCCACATGCAACTGGACCCTTCGGGTTCGCAGTTTCCGAGCATCCCTAAACATAGCCCTAGCCGGCATTGATGACGACTGAAAAATCAGGCCCCAGGAAATGCGCTACGAGCCCCTTTGGACCATCCAAAAGTGCCCGCAAAGGAAGGCTTTGGGTAGAAGTGAACTCCCCAGGGGAGCCTTTACGCAGCCCCACATGCAACTGGACCCTCCGGGTTCGCTGTTTCCGAGCATCCCTAAACATAGCCCTAGCCGGCATCGATGACGACTGAAAAATCAGGCCCCAGGAAATACGTTCCGAGTCCTTTTCGCCCATCCAAAATTGCCCCCAAAGGAAGGCTTTGGGTACAAGTGAACTCCCCAGGGGAGCCTTTACGCAGCCCCACATGCAACTGGACCCTCCGGGTTCGCTGTTTCCGAGCAAACCTAAACATAGCCCTAGTCGTCATCGGAGACGAGTGAAAAATCAGGCCCCAGGAAATGCGTTCCGAGGCCTTTTCGCCCATCCAAATGTGCCCCCAAAGAAAGGCTTTGGATACAAGTGAACTCCCCAGGGGAGCCTTTACGCAGCCCCACATGCAACTGGACCCTTCGGGATCGCTGTTTCCGAGCATCCGTAAACATAGCCCTAGCCGGCATCGAAGACGAATGAAAAATCACGCCCCAGGAAATGCGTTGCGAGCCCTTTTCGTCCATCCAAAAGTGCCCCCAAAGGAAGACTTTGGGTACAAGTGAACTCCCCAGGGGAGCCTTTATGCAGCCCCACATGCAACTGGACCCTCCAGGTTCGATTTTTCCGAGCAACCCTAAATATATCCCTAGCCGGCTTGGGAGAAGACTGAAAACCCGGGCCCCAGAAAACGCGTTGCAAGCCCCTTTGGACCATCCAAAAGTGTCACCAAAGGAAGGCTTTGGGTACAAGTGAACTCCCCAGGGGAGCCTTTACGCAGCCCCACATGCAACTGGACCCTCCCGGTTCGCTGTTACCGAGCATCCCTAAACATAGCCCTAGCCGGCATCGATGACGACTGAAAAATCAGGCCCCAGGATATACGTTCCGAGTCCTTTTCGCCCATCCAAAAGTGCCCCCAAAGGAAGGCTTTGGGTACAAGTGAACTCCCCAGGGGAGCCTTTACGCAGCCCCACATGCAACTGGACCCTCCAGGTTCGGTGTTTCCGAGCAAACCTAAACGTAGCCCTAGCCGTCATCGGAGACGACTGAAAAATCAGGCCCCAGGAAATGCGTTGCGAGCCCCTTTGGACCATCCAAAAGTGCCCGCAAAGGAAGGCTTTGTGTACAAGTGATCTCCCCAGGGGAGCCTTAACGCAGCCCCACATGCAACTGGATCCTCCGGGTTCGCTGTTCCTGAGCAAACCTAAACGTAGCCCTAGCCGTCATCGGAGATGAGTGAAAAATCAGGCCCCAGGAAATGCGTTCCGAGCCCTTTTCGCCCATCCAAAAGTGCCCGCAAAAGAAGGCTTTGGGTACAAGTGAACTCCCCAGGGGAGCCTTTACGCAGCCCCACATGCAACTGGACCCTCCATGTTCGCTGTTCCTGAGCAAACCTAAAGGTAGCCCTAGCCGTCTTCAGAGACGAGTGAAAAATCAGGCCCCAGGTATTGCGTTGCGAGCCCTTTTCGCCCATCCAAAAGTGCTCCCAAAGGAAGGCTTTGGATACAAGTGAACTCCCCAGGGGAGCCTTTACGCAGCCCCACATGCAACTGGACCCTCCGGGTTCGCTGTTTCCGAGCATCCCTAAACATAGTCCTAGACGGCATCGAAGACGAATGAAAAATCAGGCCCCAGGAAGTGCCTTGCAAGCCCTTTTCGCCCATCCAAAAGTGCCCGCAAAGGAAGGCTTTGGGTACAAGTGAACTCCCCAGGGGAGCCTTTACGCAGCCCCACATGCAACTGGACTCTCCGGGTTCGCTGTTTCCGAGCATCCCTAAACATAGCCCTAGCCGGCATCGGAGACGAGTGAAAAATCAGGCCCCAGGAAATGCGTTGCGAGGCCTTTTAGCCCATCCAAAAGTGCCCCCAAAGAAAGGCTTTGGTTACAAGTGAACTCCCCAGGGGAGCCTTTACACAGCCCCACATGCAACTGGACCCTTCGGGATCGCTGTTTCCGAGCATCCCTAAACATAGCCCTAGACGGCATCGATGACGACTGAAAAATCAGGCACCAGGAAATGCGTTACGAGCCCTTTTCGCCCATCCAAAAGTGCCCCCAAAGGAAGGCTTTGGGTACAAGTGAACTCCCCAGGGGAGCCTTTACGCAGCCCCACATGCAACTGGACCCTTCGGGATCGCTGTTTCCGAGCATCCCTAAACATAGCCCTAGCCGGCATCGAAGATGACTGAAAAATCAGGCCCCAGGAAATGCGTTGCGAGCCCCTTTGGACCATCCAAAAGTGCCCCCAAAGGAAGGCTTTGGATACAAGTGAACTCCCCAGGGGAGCCTTTACGCAGCCCCACATGCAACTGGACCCTCCGGGTTCGCTGTTTCCGAGCATCCCTAAACATAGCCCTAGCCGGCATCGGAGACGAGTGAAAAATCAGGCCCCAGAAAATGTGTTGCGAGCCCTTTTTGCCCATCCAAAAGTGCCCCCAAAGAAAGGCTTTGGTTACAAGTGAACTCCCCAGGGGAGCCTTTACGCAGCCCCACATGCAACTGGACCCTTCGGGATCGCTGTTTCCGAGCATCCCTAAACATAGCCCTAGACGGCATCGATGACGACTGAAAAATCAGGCACCAGGAAATGCGTTACGAGCCCTTTTCGTCCATCTAAAAGTGCCCCCAAAGGAAGGCTTTGGTTACAAGAGAACTCCCCAGGGAAGCCTTTACGCAGCCCCACATGCAACTGGACCCTCCGGGTTCGCTGTTTCCGAGCATCCCTAAACATATCCCTAGCCGGCATCGATGACGACTGAAAAATCAGGCCCCAGGAAATGCGTTGCGAGCCCCTTTGGACCATCCAAAAGTGCCCGCAAAGGAAGGCTTTGGGTACAAGTGAACTCCC
Source organism: Anas acuta (assembly GCF_963932015.1). NCBI lineage: Eukaryota > Metazoa > Chordata > Aves > Anseriformes > Anatidae > Anas > Anas acuta. Next base: position 179,896 of record NW_027076104.1, read on the forward strand.
CAGGGGAGCCTTTACGCAGCCCCACATGCAACTGGACCCTCCGGGTTCGCTGTTCCTGAGCAAACCTAAACGTAGCCCTAGCCGTCATCGGAGACGAGTGAAAAATCAGGCCCCAGGAAATGCGTTCCGAGGCCTTTTCGCCCATCCAAATGTGCCCCCAAAGGAAGGCTTTGGGTACAAGAGAACTCCCCAGGGGAGTCTTTACGCAGCCCCACATGCAACTGGACCCTCCGGGTTCGCTGTTTCCGAGCATCCCTAAACATAGCCCTAGACGGCATCAAAGACGACTGAAAAATCAGGCCCCAGGAAATGCGTTGCGAGCCCTTTTTGCCCATCCAAAAGTGCCCCCAAAGGAAGGCTTTGGGTACAAGTGAACTCCCCAGGGGAGCCTTTACGCAGCCCCACATGCAACTGGACTCTCCGGGTTCGATTTTTCCGAGCAATCCTAAATATATCCCTAGCCGGCTTGGGAGAAGACTGAAAATCCGGGCCCCAGAAAACGCGTTGCAAGCCCTTTTGGACCATCCAAAAGTTTCACCAAATGAAGGCTTTGGGTACAAGAGAACTCCCCAGAGGAGCCTTTACGCAGCCCCACATGCAACTGGACCCTCCGGGTTCGCTATTCATGAGAAAACCTAAACGTAGCCCTAGCCGTCATCGGAGACGACTGAAAAATCAGGCCCCAGGAAATGCGTTCCGAGCCCATTTTGTCCATCCAAAAGTGCCCCCAAAGGAAGGCATTGGGTACAAGTGAACTCCCCAGGGGAGCCTTTACGCAGCCCCACATGCAACTGGACCCTCCGGGTTCGCTGTTACCGAGCATCCCTAAACATAGCCCTAGCCGGCATCGATGACGACTGAAAAATCAGGCCCCAGGAAATACGTTCCGAGTCCTTTTCGCCCATCCAAAATTGCCCCCAAAGGAAGGCTTTGGGTACAAGTGAACTCCCCAGGGGAGCCTTTACGCAGCTACACATGCAACTGGACCCTCCGGGTTCGGTGTTTCCGAGCAAACCTAAACGTATCCCTAGCCGTCATCGGAGACGACTGAAAAATCAGGCCCCAGAATATGCGTTGCGAGCCCCTTTGGACCATCCAAAAGTGCCCCCAAAGGAAGGCTTTGGGTACAAGTGATCTCCCCAGGGGAGCCTTTACGCAGCCCCACATGCAACTGGACCCTCAGGGTTCGCTGTTTCCGAGCATCCCTAAACATAGCCCTATCCGGCATCGATGACGACTGAAAAATCAGGCACCAGGAAATGCGATACGAGCCCTTTTCGCCCATCCAAAAGTGCCCCCAAAGGAAGGCTTTGGGTACAAGTGAACTCCCCAGGGGAGCCTTTACGCAGCCCCACATGCATCTGGACCCTTCGCGTTCGCTGTTTCCGAGCATCCCTAAACATAGCCCTAGCCGGCATCGAAGACGAATGAAAAATCAGGCCCCAGGAAATGCGTTGCGAGCCCTTTTCGTCCATCCAAAAGTGCCCCCAAAGGAAGGCTTTGGGTACAAGTGAACTCCCCAGGGGAGCCTTTACGCAGCCCCACATGCAACTGGACCCTCCGGGTTCGCTGTTTCCGAGCATCCCTAAACATATCCCTAGCCGGCATCGATGACCACTGAAAAATCAGGCCCCAGGAAATGCGTTGTGAGCCCCTTTGGACCATCCAAAAGTGCCCCCAAAGGAAGGCTTTGGGTACAAGTGAACTCCCCAGGGGAGCCTTTACGCAGCCCCACATGCAACTGGACCCTCCGGGTTCAATTTTTCCGAGCAATCCTTAATATATCCCTAGCCGGCTTGGGAGAAGACTGAAAACCCAGGCCACAGAAAACGCGTTGCAAGCCCCTTTGGACCATCCAAAAGTGTCACCAAAGGAAGGCTTTGGGTACAAGTGAACTCCCCAGGGGAGCCTTTACGCAGCCCCACATGCAACTGGACCCTCCGGGTTCGCTGTTCCTGAGCATCCCTAAACATAGCCCTAGCCGGCATCGATGACGACTGAAAAATCAGGCCCCAGGAAATGCGTTGCGAGGCCTTTTCACCCATCCAAATGTGCCCCCAAAGGAAGGCTTTGGGTACATCTGAAGTTCCCAGGGGAGCCTTTACGCAGCCCCACATGCAACTGGACCCTTCGGGTTCGATTTTTCCGAGCAACCCTAATTATATCCCTAACCGGCATGGGAGAAGACTGAAAACCCGGGCCCCAGAAAACGCGTTGCAAGCCCCTTTGGACCATCCAAAAGTGTCACCAAAGGAAGGCTTTTGGTACAAGAGAACTCCCCAGGGGAGCCTTTACGCAGCCCCACATGCAACTGGACCCTCCGGGTTCGATTTTTCCGAGCATCCCTAAACATAGTCCTAGACGGCATCGAAGACGAATGAAAAATCAGGCCCCAGGAAATGCGTTGCAAGCCTTTTTCGCCCATCCAAAAGTGCCCCCAAAGGAAGGCTTTGGGTACAAGTGAACTCCCCAGGGGAGCCTTTACGCAGCCCCACATGCAACTGGACCCTCCAGGTTCGCTGTTTCCGAGCTTCCCAAAACATAGCCCTAGCCAGCGTCGATGACGACTGAAAAATCAGGCCCCAGGAAATACGTTCCGAGTCCTTTTCGCCCATCCAAAAGTGCCCCCAAAGGAAGGCTTTGGGTACGAGTGATCTCCCCAGGGGAGCCTTTACGCAGCCCCACATGCAACTGGACCCTCCATGTTCGCTGTTCCTGAGCAAACCTAAACGTAGCCCTAGCCGTCTGCAGAGACGAGTGAAAAATCAGGCCCCAGGAAATGCGTTGCGAGCCCTTTTCGCCCATCCAAAAGTGCTCCCAAAGGAAGGCTTTGGGTACAAGTGAACTCCCCAGGGGAGCCTTTACGCAGCCCCACATGCAACTGGACCCTCCGGGTTCGCTGTTTCCGAGCATCCCTAAACATAGTCCTAGACGGCATCGAAGACGAATGAAAAATCAGGCCCCAAGAAGTGCCTTGCAAGCCCTTTTCGCCCATCCAAAAGTGCCCCCAAAGGAAGGCTTTGGTACAAGTGAACTCCCCAGGGGAGCCTTTACGCAGCCCCACATGCAACTGGACTCTCCGGGTTCGCTGTTTCCGAGCATCCCTAAACATAGCCCTAGCCGGCATCGGAGACGAGTGAAAAATCAGGCCCCAGGAAATGCGTTGCGAGGCCTTTTCGCCCATCCAAAAGTGCCCCCAAAGAAAGGCTTTGGTTACAAGTGAACTCCCCATGGGAGCCTTTACACAGCCCCACATGCAACTGGACCCTTCGGGATCGCTGTTTCCGAGCATCCCTAAACATAGCCCTAGACGGCATCGATGACGACTGAAAAATCAGGCACCAGGAAATGCGTTACGAGCCCTTTTCGCCCATCCAAAAGTGGCCCCAAAGGAAGGCTTTGGGTACAAGTGAACTCCCCAGGGGAGCCTTTACGCAGCCCCACATGCAACTGGACCCTTTGGGATCGCTGTTTCCGAGCATCCCTAAACATAGCCCTAGCCGGCATCGAAGATGACTGAAAAATCAGGCCCCAGGAAATGCGTTGCGAGCCCCTTTGGACCATCCAAAAGTGCCCCCAAAGGAAGGCTTTGGATACAAGTGAACTCCCCAGGGGAGCCTTTACGCAGCCCCACATGCAACTGGACCCTCCGGGTTCAATTTTTCCGAGCAACCCTAAATATATCCCTAGCCGGCTTGGGAGAAGTATGAAAAGCCGGGCCCCAGAAAATGCGTTGCAAGCCCCTTTGGACCATCCAAAAGTGTCACCAAAGGAAGGCTTTTGGTACAAGTGAACTCCCCAGGGGAGCCTTTACACAGCCCCACATGCAACTGGACCCTCCGGGTTCGCTGTTTCCGAGCATCCCTAAACATAGACCTAACCGGCATCGAAGACGAGTGAAAAATCAGGCCCCAGGAACTGCGTTGCGAGCCCTTTTTGCCCATCCAAAAGTGCCCCCAAAGGAAGGCTTTGGGTACAAGTGAACTCCCCAGGGGAGCCTTTACGCAGCCCCACATGCAACTGGACTCTCCGGGTTCGATTTTTCCGAGCAATCCTAAATATATCCCTAGCCGGCTTGGGAGAAGACTGAAAATCCGGGCCCCAGAAAACGCGTTGCAAGCCCTTTTGGACCATCCAAAAGTTTCACCAAATGAAGGCTTTGGGTACAAGAGAACTCCCCAGAGGAGCCTTTACGCAGCCCCACATGCAACTGGACCCTCCGGGTTCGCTATTCATGAGAAAACCTAAACGTAGCCCTAGCCGTCATCGGAGACGACTGAAAAATCAGGCCCCAGGAAATGCGTTCCGAGCCCATTTTGTCCATCCAAAAGTGCCCCCAAAGGAAGGCTTTGGGTACAAGTGAACTCCCCAGGGGAGCCTTTACGCAGCCCCACATGCAACTGGACCCTCCGGGTTCGCTGTTTCCGAGCATCCCTAAACATAGCCCTAGCCGGCATCGATGACGACTGAAAAATCAGGCCCCAGGAAATACGTTCCGAGTCCTTTTCGCCCATCCAAAATTGCCCCCAAAGGAAGGCTTTGGGTACAAGTGAACTCCCCAGGGGAGCCTTTACGCAGCTACACATGCAACTGGACCCTCCGGGTTCTCTGTTTCCGAGCAAACCTAAACGTATCCCTAGCCGTCATCGGAGACGACTGAAAAATCAGGCCCCAGAATATGCGTTGCGAGCCCCTTTGGACCATCCAAAAGTGCCCCCAAAGGAAGGCTTTGGGTACAAGTGATCTCCCCAGGGGAGCCTTTACGCAGCCCCACATGCAACTGGACCCTCAGGGTTCGCTGTTTCCGAGCATCCCTAAACATAGCCCTATCCGGCATCGATGACGACTGAAAAATCAGGCACCAGGAAATGCGATACGAGCCCTTTTCGCCCATCCAAAAGTGCCCCCAAAGGAAGGCTTTGGGTACAAGTGAACTCCCCAGGGGAGCCTTTACGCAGCCCCACATGCATCTGGACCCTTCGGGTTCGCTGTTTCCGAGCATCCCTAAACATAGCCCTAGCCGGCATCGAAGACGAATGAAAAATCAGGCCCCAGGAAATGCGTTGCGAGCCCTTTTCGTCCATCCAAAAGTGCCCCCAAAGGAAGGCTTTGGGTACAAGTGAACTCCCCAGGGGAGCCTTTACGCAGCCCCACATGCAACTGGACCCTCCGGGTTCGCTGTTTCCGAGCATCCCTAAACATATCCCTAGCCGGCATCGATGACCACTGAAAAATCAGGCCCCAGGAAATGCGTTGTGAGCCCCTTTGGACCATCCAAAAGTGCCCCCAAAGGAAGGCTTTGGGTACAAGTGAACTCCCCAGGGGAGCCTTTACGCAGCCCCACATGCAACTGGACCCTCCGGGTTCAATTTTTCCGAGCAATCCTTAATATATCCCTAGCCGGCTTGGGAGAAGACTGAAAACCCAGGCCACAGAAAACGCGTTGCAAGCCCCTTTGGACCATCCAAAAGTGTCACCAAAGGAAGGCTTTGGGTACAAGTGAACTCCCCAGGGGAGCCTTTACGCAGCCCCACATGCAACTGGACCCTCCGGGTTCGCTGTTCCTGAGCATCCCTAAACATAGCCCTAGCCGGCATCGATGACGACTGAAAAATCAGGCCCCAGGAAATGCGTTGCGAGCCCCTTTGGACCATCCAAAAGTGCCCCCAAAGGAAGGCTTTGGATACAAGTGAACTCCCCAGGGGAGCCTTTATGCAGCCCCACATGCAACTGGACCCTCCGGGTTCGATTTTTCCGAGCAATCCTATATATATCCCTAGCCGGCTTGGGAGAAGACTGAAAACCCGGGCCCCAGAAAACGCGTTGCAAGCCCCTTTGGACCATCCAAAAGTGTCACCAAAGGAAGGCTTTGGGTACAAGTGAACTCCCCAGAGGAGCCTTTACGCAGCCCCACATGCAACTGGACCCTCCGGGTGTGCTGTTCCTGAGCAAACCTAAACGTAGCCCTAGCCGTCATCGGAGACGAGTGAAAAATCAGGCCCCAGGAAATGCGTTCCGAGGCCTTTTCACCCATCCAAATGTGCCCCCAAAGGAAGGCTTTGGGTACATCTGAAGTTCCCAGGGGAGCCTTTACGCAGCCCCACATGCAACTGGACCCTTCGGGTTCGATTTTTCCGAGCAACCCTAATTATATCCCTAACCGGCATGGGAGAAGACTGAAAACCCGGGCCCCAGAAAACGCGTTGCAAGCCCCTTTGGACCATCCAAAAGTGTCACCAAAGGAAGGCTTTTGGTACAAGAGAACTCCCCAGGGGAGCCTTTACGCAGCCCCACATGCAACTGGACCCTCCGGGTTCGATTTTTCCGAGCATCCCTAAACATAGTCCTAGACGGCATCGAAGACGAATGAAAAATCAGGCCCCAGGAAATGCGTTGCAAGCCTTTTTCGCCCATCCAAAAGTGCCCCCAAAGGAAGGCTTTGGGTACAAGTGAACTCCCCAGGGGAGCCTTTACGCAGCCCCACATGCAACTGGACCCTCCAGGTTCGCTGTTTCCGAGCTTCCCAAAACATAGCCCTAGCCAGCGTCGATGACGACTGAAAAATCAGGCCCCAGGAAATACGTTCCGAGTCCTTTTCGCCCATCCAAAAGTGCCCCCAAAGGAAGGCTTTGGGTACGAGTGATCTCCCCAGGGGAGCCTTTACGCAGCCCCACATGCAACTGGACCCTCCATGTTCGCTGTTCCTGAGCAAACCTAAACGTAGCCCTAGCCGTCTGCAGAGACGAGTGAAAAATCAGGCCCCAGGAAATGCGTTGCGAGCCCTTTTCGCCCATCCAAAAGTGCTCCCAAAGGAAGGCTTTGGGTACAAGTGAACTCCCCAGGGGAGCCTTTACGCAGCCCCACATGCAACTGGACCCTCCGGGTTCGCTGTTTCCGAGCATCCCTAAACATAGTCCTAGACGGCATCGAAGACGAATGAAAAATCAGGCCCCAAGAAGTGCCTTGCAAGCCCTTTTCGCCCATCCAAAAGTGCCCCCAAAGGAAGGCTTTGGTACAAGTGAACTCCCCAGGGGAGCCTTTACGCAGCCCCACATGCAACTGGACTCTCCGGGTTCGCTGTTTCCGAGCATCCCTAAACATAGCCCTAGCCGGCATCGGAGACGAGTGAAAAATCAGGCCCCAGGAAATGCGTTGCGAGGCCTTTTCGCCCATCCAAAAGTGCCCCCAAAGAAAGGCTTTGGTTACAAGTGAACTCCCCATGGGAGCCTTTACACAGCCCCACATGCAACTGGACCCTTCGGGATCGCTGTTTCCGAGCATCCCTAAACATAGCCCTAGACGGCATCGATGACGACTGAAAAATCAGGCACCAGGAAATGCGTTACGAGCCCTTTTCGCCCATCCAAAAGTGGCCCCAAAGGAAGGCTTTGGGTACAAGTGAACTCCCCAGGGGAGCCTTTACGCAGCCCCACATGCAACTGGACCCTTCGGGATCGCTGTTTCCGAGCATCCCTAAACATAGCCCTAGCCGGCATCGAAGATGACTGAAAAATCAGGCCCCAGGAAATGCGTTGCGAGCCCCTTTGGACCATCCAAAAGTGCCCCCAAAGGAAGGCTTTGGATACAAGTGAACTCCCCAGGGGAGCCTTTACGCAGCCCCACATGCAACTGGACCCTCCGGGTTCAATTTTTCCGAGCAACCCTAAATATATCCCTAGCCGGCTTGGGAGAAGTATGAAAAGCCGGGCCCCAGAAAATGCGTTGCAAGCCCCTTTGGACCATCCAAAAGTGTCACCAAAGGAAGGCTTTTGGTACAAGTGAACTCCCCAGGGGAGCCTTTACACAGCCCCACATGCAACTGGACCCTCCGGGTTCGCTGTTTCCGAGCATCCCTAAACATAGACCTAACCGGCATCGAAGACGAGTGAAAAATCAGGCCCCAGGAACTGCGTTGCGAGCCCTTTTTGCCCATCCAAAAGTGTCACCAAAGGAAGGCTTTGGGTACAAGTGAACTCCCCAGGGGAGCCTTTACGCAGCCCCACATGCAACTGGACCCTCCATGTTCGCTGTTCCTGAGCAAACCTAAACGTAGCCCTAGCCGTCTTCGGAGACGAGTGAAAAATCAGGCCCCAGGAAATGCGTTGCGAGCCCTTTTCGCCCATCCAAAACTGTCACCAAAGGAAGGCTTTGGGTACAAGAGAACTCCCCAGGGGAGCCTTTACGCAGCCCCACATGCAACTGGACCCTCCGGGTTCGATGTTTCCGAGCAAACCTAAACGTAGCCCTAGCCGTCATCGGAGACGACTGAAAAATCAGGCCCCAGGAAATGCGTTGCGAGCCCCTTTGGACCATCCAAAAGTGCCCGCAAAGGAAGGCTTTGGGTACAAGTGATCTCCCCAGGGGAGCCTTAACGCAGCCCCACATGTACTGGACCCTCCGTGTTCGCTGTTCCTAAGCCAAACTAAACATAGCCCTAGCCGTCATCGGAGACAAGTGAAAAATCAGGCCCCAGGAAATGCGTTGGAAGCCCCTTCGGACCATCCAAAAGTTCCCCCAAAGGAAGGCTTTGGGTACAAGTGAACTCCCCAGGGGAGCCTTTACGCAGCCCCACATGCAACTGGACCCTCCGGGATCGCTGTTCCTGAGCAAACCTAAACGTAGCCCTAGCCGTCATCGGAGATGAGTGAAAAATCAGGCCCCAGGAAATGCGTTCCGAGGCCTTTTTGCCCATCCAAATGTGCCCCCAAAGGAAGGCCTTGGGTACAAGTGAACTCCCCAGGGGAGCCTTTACGCAGCCCCACATGCAACTGGACCCTCCGGGTTCGCTGTTTCCGAGCATCCCTAAACATAGCCCTAGCCGGCATCGGAGACGAGTGAAAAATCAGGCCCCAGAAAATGCGTTGCGAGCCCTTTTCGCCCATCCAAAAGTGCCCCCAAAGAAAGGCTTTGGTTACAAGTGAACTCCCCAGGGGAGCCTTTACGCAGCCCCACATGCAACTGGACCCTTCGGGATCGCTGTTTCCGAGCATCCCTAAACATAGCCCTAGACGGCATCGATGACGACTGAAAAATCAGGCACCAGGAAATGCGTTACGAGCCCTTTTCGCCCATCCAAAAGTGCCCCCAAAGGAAGGCTTTGGGTACAAGTGAACTCCCCAGGGGAGCCTTTACGCAGCCCCACATGCAACTGGACCCTCCGGGTTCAATTTTTCCGAGCAATCCTTAATATATCCCTAGCCGGCTTGGGAGAAGACTGAAAACCCAGGCCCCAGAAAACGCGTTGCAAGCCCCTTTGGACCATCCAAAAGTGCCCCCAAAAGAAGGCTTTGGGTACAAGTGAACTCCCCAGGGGAGCCTTAACGCAGCCCCACATGCAACTGGATCCTCCGGGTTCGCTGTTTCCGAGCATCCCTAAACATAGCCCTAGCCGGCATCGGAGACGAGTGAAAAATCAGGCCCCAGGAAATGCGTTCCGAGCCCTTTTCGCCCATCCAAAAGTGCCCCCAAAGAAAGGCTTTGGGTACAAGTGAACTCCCCAGGGGAGTCTTTACGCAGCCCCACATGCAACTGGACCCTCCGGGTTCGCTGTTTCCGAGCATCCCTAAACATAGCCCTAGACGGCATCGAAGACGACTGCAAAATCAGGCCCCAGGAAATGCGTTACGAGCCCTTTTCGCCCATCCAAAAGTGCCCCCAAAGGAAGGCTTTGGGTACAAGTGAACTCCCCAGGGGAGACTTTACGCAGCCCCACATGCAACTGGACCCTTCGGGTTCGCTGTTACCGAGCATCCCTAAACATAGCCCTATCCGGCATCGATGACGACTGAAAAATCAGGCCCCAGGAAATACGTTCCGAGTCCTTTTCGCCCATCCAAAATTGCCCCCAAAGGAAGGCTTTGTGTACAAGTGAACTCCCCAGGGGAGCCTTTACGCAGCCCCACATGCATCTGGACCCTCCGGGTTCTCTGTTTCCGAGCATCCCTAAACATAGCCCTAGACGGCATCGAAGACGAATGAAAAATCAGGCCCCAGGAAATGCGTTGCGAGCCCTTTTCGTCCATCCAAATGTGCCCCCAAAGAAAGACTTTGGGTACAAGAGAACTCCCCAGGGGAGCCTTTACGCAGCCCCACATGCAACTGGACCCTCCTGGTTCGCTGTTTCCGAGCATCCCTAAACATAGCCCTAGACGGCATCGAAGACGACTGAAAAATCAGGCCCCAGGAAATGCGTTGCGAGCAGTTTTCGCCCATCCAAAAGTGCCCGCAAAGGAAGGCTTGGGGTACAAGTGAACTCCCCAGGGGAGCCTTTACGCAGACCACATGCAACTGGACCCTTCGGGATCGCTGTTTCCGAGAATCCCTAAACATAGCCCTAGCCGGCATCGAAGATGACTGAAAAATCAGGCCCCAGGAAATGCGTTACGAGCCCTTTTCGCCCATCCAAAAGTGCCCCCAAAGGAAGGCTTTGGGTACAAGTGAACTCCCCAGGGGAGCCTTTACGCAGCCCCACATGCAACTGGACCCTCCGGGTTCAATTTTTCCGAGCAACCCTAAATATATCACTAGCCGGAATGGGAGAAGACTGAAAACCCGGGCCCCAGAAAACGCGTTGCAAGCCCCTTTGGACCATCCAAAAGTGTCACCAAAGGAAGGCTTTGGGTACAAGTGAACTCCCCAGGGGAGCCTTTACGCAGCCCCACATGCAACTGGACCCTCCGGGTTCGCTGTTTCCGAGCATCCCTAAACATAGCCCTAGCCGTCATCGGAGACGAGTGAAAAATCAGGCCCCAGGAAATGCGTTGTAAGCCCCTTTGGACCATCCAAAAGTGCCCGCAAAGGAAGGCTTTGGTTACAAGTGATCTCCCCAGGGGAGCCTTTACGCAGCCCCACATGCAACTGGACCCTCCGGGTTCGCTGTTTCCGAGCATCCCTAAACATAGTCCTAGACGGCATCGAAGACGAATGAAAAATCAGGCCCCAGGAAGTGCGTTGCAAGCCCTTTTCGCCCATCCAAAAGTGCCCCCAAAGGAAGGCTTTGGGTACAAGTGAACTCCCCAGGGGAGCCTTTACGCAGCCCCACATGCAACTGGACCCTCCGGGTTCGCTGTTTCCGAGCATCCCTAAACATAGCTCTAGCCGGCATCGATGACGACTGAAAAATCAGGCCCCAGGAAATGCGTTCCGAGGCCTTTTCGCCCATCCAAATGTGCCACCAAAGGAAGGCTTTGGATACAAGTGAACTCCCCAGGGGAGCCTTTACGCAGCCCCACATGCAACTGGACCCTCCGGGTTCGATTTTTCCGAGCAATCCTAAATATATCCCTAGCCGGCTTGGGAGAAGACTGAAAACCCGGGCTCTAGAAAACGCGTTGCAAGCCCCTTTGGACCATCCAAAAGTGTCACCAAAGGAAGGCTTTGGGTACAAGAGAACTCCCCAGGGGAGCCTTTACGCAGCTTCACATGCAACTGCAACCTCCGGGTTCGCTGTTCATGAGCAAACCTAAACGTAGCCCTAGCCGTCATCTGAGACGACTGAAAAATCAGGCCCCAGGAAATACGTTGCGAGCCCCTTTGGACCATCCAAAAGTGTCCGCAAAGGAAGGCTTTGGGTACAAGTGATCTCCCCAGGGGAGCCTTTACGCAGCCCCACATGCAACTGGACCCTCCGGGTTCGCTGTTACCGAGCATCCCTAAACATATTCCTAGACGGCATCGGAGACGAGTGAAAAATCAGGCCCCAGGAAATGCATTGCGAGCCCTTTTTCCCCATCCAAAAGTGCCCCCAAAGGAAGGCTTTGGGTACAAGTGAACTCCCCAGGGGAGCCTTTACGCAGCCCCACATGCAACTGGACCCTCCGGGTTCGCTGTTTCCGAGCATCCCTAAACATAGCCCTAGCCGGCATCGAAGTCGACTGAAAAATCAGACCCCAGGAAATGCGTTGCGAGCCCTTTTCGCCCATCCAAAAGTGCCCCCAAAGGAAGGCTTTGGGTACAAGTGAACTCCCCAGGGGAGCCTTTACGCAGCCCCACATGCAACTGGACCCTCCGGGTTCGATTTCTCCGGGTAAACCTAAATATATCACTAGCCGGCATGGGAGAAGACTGAAAACCCGGGCCCCAGAAAACGCGTTGCAAGCCCCTTTGGACCATCCAAAAGTATCACCAAAGGAAGGCTTTGGGTACAAGTGAACTCCCCAGGGGAGCCTTTACGCAGGCCCACATGTAACTGGACCCTCCGGGTTCGATTTTTCCGAGCAACCCTAAATATATCACTAGCCGGCATGGGAGAAGACTGAAAATCCGGGCCCCAGAAAACGCATTGCAAGCCCCTTTGGACCATCCAAAAGTGTCACCAAAGGAAGGCTTTGGGTACAAGAGAACTCCCCAGGGGAGCCTTTACGCAGCCGCACATGCAACTGGACCCTCCAGGTTCTCTGTTCATGAGCAAACCTAAACGTAGCCCTAGCCGTCATCGGAGACGAGTGAAAAATCAGGCCCCAGGAAATGCGTTGTAAGCCCCTTTGGACCATCCAAAAGTGCACGCAAAGGAAGGCTTTGGGTACAAGTGAACTCCCCAGGGGAGCCTTTACGCAGCCCCACATGCAACTGGACCCTCCGGGTTCGCTGTTTCCGAGCATGCCTAAACATAGTCCTAGACGGCATCGAAGACGAATGAAAAATCAGGCCCCAGGAAGTGCGTTGCGAGCCCTTTTCGCCCATCCAAAAGTGCCCCCAAAGGAAGGATTTGGGTACAAGTGAACTCCCCAGGGGAGCCTTTACGCAGCCCCACATGCAACTGGACACTCCGGGTTCGATTTTTCCGGGTAAACCTAAATATATCACTAGCCGGCATGGGAGAAGACTGAAAACCCGGGCCCCAGAAAACGCGTTGCAAGCATCTTTGGACCATCCAAATGTATCACCAAAGGAAGGCTTTGGGTACAAGTGAACTCCCAGGGGAGCCTTAACGCAGCCCCACATGCAACTGGACCCTCCGGGTTCGCGGTTCCTAAGCAAACCTAAACATAGCCCTAGCCGTCATCGGAGACAAGTGAAAAATCAGGCCCCAGGAAATGCGTTGCGAGCCCCTTCGGACCATCCAAAAGTGCCCCCAAAGGAAGGCTTTGGGTACAAGTGAACTCCCCAGGGGAGCCTTTACGCAGCCCCACATGCAACTCGACCCTCCGGGTTCGCTGTTCCTGAGCAAACCTTAACGTAGCCCTAGCCGTCATCGGAGATGAGTGAAAAATCAGGCCCCAGGAAATGCGTTCCAAGGCCCTTTTCGCCCATCCAAAAGTGCCCCCAAAGGAAGGCTTTGGGTACAAGTGAACTCCCCAGGGGAGCCTTTACGCAGCCCCACATGCAACTGGACCCTCCGGGTTCGCTGTTTCCGAGCATCCCTAAACATAGCCCTAGCCAGCATCGATGACGACTGAAAAATCAGGCCCCAGGAAATGCGTTGCGAGCCCTTTTCGCCCATCCAAAAGTGCCCCCAAAGGAAGGCTTTGGGTACAAGTGAACTCCCCAGGGGAGCCTTTACGCAGCTCCACATGCAACTGGACCCTCCGGGTTCGCTGTTTCCGAGCATCCCTAAACATAGCCCTAGCCGGCATCGAAGATGACTGAAAAATCACGCCCCAGGAAATGCGTTGCGAGCCCTTTACGCCCATCCAAAAGTGCCCCCAAAGGAAGGCTTTGGGTACAAGTGAACTCCCCAGGGGAGCCTTTACGCAGCCCCACATGCAACTGGACCCTCCGGGTTCGCTGTTCCTGAGCAAACCTAAACGTAGCCCTAGCCGTCATCGGAGACAAGTGAAAAATCAGGCCCCAGGAAATGTGTTGCGAGCCCCTTTGGACCATCCAAAAGTGCCCCCAAAGAAAGGCTTTGGGTACAAGTGAACTCCCCAGGGGAGCCTTTACGCAGCCCCACATGCAACTGGACCCTCCGGGTTCGATTTCTCCGGGTAAACCTAAATATATCACTAGCCGGCATGGGAGAAGACTGAAAACCCGGGCCCCAGAAAACGCGTTGCAAGCCCCTTTGGACCATCCAAAAGTGCCCGCAAAGGAAGGCTTTGGGTACAAGTGAACTCCCCAGGGGAGCCTTTACGCAGCCCCACATGCAACTGGACCCTCCGGGTTCGCTGTTTCCGAGCATGCCTAAACATAGTCCTAGACGGCATCGAAGACGAATGAAAAATCAGGCCCCAGGAAGTGCGTTGCGAGCCCTTTTCGCCCATCCAAAAGTGCCCCCAAAGGAAGGATTTGGGTACAAGTGAACTCCCCAGGGGAGCCTTTACGCAGCCCCACATGCAACTGGACCCTCCGGGTTCGCTGTTTCCGAGCATCCCTAAACATAGCCCTAGCCAGCATCGATGACGACTGAAAAATCAGGCCCCAGGAAATGCGTTGCGAGCCCTTTTCGCCCATCCAAAAGTGCCCCCAAAGGAAGGCTTTGGGTACAAGTGAACTCCCCAGGGGAGCCTTTACGCAGCCCCACATGCAACTGGACACTCCGGGTTCGATTTTTCCGGGTAAACCTAAATATATCACTAGCCGGCATGGGAGAAGACTGAAAACCCGGGCCCCAGAAAACGCGTTGCAAGCCCCTTTGGACCATCCAAATGTATCACCAAAGGAAGGCTTTGGGTACAAGTGAACTCCCAGGGGAGCCTTAACGCAGCCCCACATGCAACTGGACCCTCCGGGTTCGCGGTTCCTAAGCAAACCTAAACATAGCCCTAGCCGTCATCGGAGACAAGTGAAAAATCAGGTCCCAGGAAATGCGTTGCGAGCCCCTTCGGACCATCCAAAAGTGCCCCCAAAGGAAGGCTTTGGGTACAAGTGAACTCCCCAGGGGAGCCTTTACGCAGCCCCACATGCAACTGGACCCTTCGGGATCGCTGTTCCTGAGCAAACCTAAACGTAGCCCTAGCCGTCATCGGAGATGAGTGAAAAATCAGGCCCCAGGAAATGCGTTCCAAGGCCCTTTTCGCCCATCCAAAAGTGCCCCCAAAGGAAGGCTTTGGGTACAAGTGAACTCCCCAGGGGAGCCTTTACGCAGCCCCACATGCAACTGGACCCTCCGGGATCGCTGTTCCTGAGCAAACCTAAACGTAGCCCTAGCCGTCATCGGAGATGAGTGAAAAATCAGGCCCCAGGAAATGCGTTCCGAGGCCTTTTTGCCCATCCAAATGTGCCCCCAAAGGAAGGCCTTGGGTACAAGTGAACTCCCCAGGGGAGCCTTTACGCAGCCCCACATGCAACTGGACCCTCCGGGTTCGCTGTTTCCGAGCATCCCTAAACATAGCCCTAGCCGGCATCGGAGACGAGTGAAAAATCAGGCCCCCGAAAATGCGTTGCGAGCCCTTTTCGCCCATCCAAAAGTGCCCCCAAAGAAAGGCTTTGGTTACAAGTGAACTCCCCAGGGGAGCCTTTACGCAGCCCCACATGCAACTGGACCCTTCGGGATCGCTGTTTCCGAGCATCCCTAAACATAGCCCTAGACGGCATCGATGACGACTGAAAAATCAGGCCCCAGGAAATGCGTTACGAGCCCTTTTCGCCCATCCAAAAGTGCCCCCAAAGGAAGGCTTTGGGTACAAGTGAACTCCCCAGGGGAGCCTTTACGCAGCCCCACATGCAACTGGACCCTCCGGGTTCAATTTTTCCGAGCAATCCTTAATATATCCCTAGCCGGCTTGGGAGAAGACTGAAAACCCAGGCCCCAGAAAACGCGTTGCAAGCCCCTTTGGACCATCCAAAAGTGCCCCCAAAAGAAGGCTTTGGGTACAAGTGATCTCCCCAGGGGAGCCTTAACGCAGCCCCACATGCAACTGGATCCTCCGGGTTCGCTGTTTCCGAGCATCCCTAAACATAGCCCTAGCCGGCATCGGAGACGAGTGAAAAATCAGGCCCCAGGAAATGCGTTCCGAGCACTTTTCGCCCATCCAAAAGTGCCCCCAAAGAAAGGCTTTGGGTACAAGTGAACTCCCCAGGGGAGCCTTTACGCAGCCCCACATGCAACTGGACCCTTCGGGATCGCTGTTTCCGAGCATCCCTAAACATATCCCTAGCCGGCATCGAAGACGACTGAAAAATCACGCCCCAGGAAATGTGTTGCGAGCCCTTTTCGTCCATTCAAAAGTGCCCCCAAAGGAAGGCTTTGGGTACAAGTGAACTCCCCAGGGGAGCCTTTACGCAGCCCCACATGCAACTGGACCCTCCGGGTTCGCTGTTCCTGAGCAAACCTAAACGTAGCCCTAGCCGTCATCGGAGACGAGTGAAAAATCAGGCCCCAGGAAATGCGTTCCGAGCCCTTTTTGCCCATCCAAAAGTGTCACCAAAGGAAGACTTTGGGTACAAGTGAACTCCCCAGGGGAGTCTTTAGGCAGCCCCACATGCAACTGGACCCTCCGGGTTCGCTGTTTCCGAGCATCCCTAAACATAGCCCTAGACGGCATCGAAGACGACTGCAAAATCAGGCCCCAGGAAATGCGTTGCGAGCCCTTTTCGCCCATCCAAAAGTGCCCCCAAAGGAAGGCTTTGGGTACAAGTGAACTCCCCAGGGGAGCCTTTACGCAGCCCCACATGCAACTGGACCCTTCGGGATCGCTGTTTCCGAGCATCCCTAAACATAGCCCTAGCCGGCATCGAAGATGACTGAAAAATCAGGCCCCAGGAAATGCGTTACGAGCCCTTTTCGCCCATCCAAAAGTGCCCCCAAAGGAAGACTTTGTGTACAAGTGAACTCCCCAGGGGAGCCTTTACGCAGCCCCACATGCATCTGGACCCTCCGGGTTCGCTGTTTCCGAGCATCCCTAAACATAGCCCTAGACGGCATCGAAGACGAATGAAAAATCAGGCCCCAGGAAATGCGTTGCGAGCCCTTTTCGTCCATCCAAATGTGCCCCCAAAGAAAGACTTTGGGTACAAGAGAACTCCCCAGGGGAGCCTTTACGCAGCCCCACATGCAACTGGACCCTCCTGGTTCGCTGTTTCCGAGCATCCCTAAACATAGCCCTAGACGGCATCGAAGACGACTGAAAAATCAGGCCCCAGGAAATGCGTTGCGAGCAGTTTTCGCCCATCCAAAAGTGCCCGCAAAGGAAGGCTTGGGGTACAAGTGAACTCCCCAGGGGAGCCTTTACGCAGACCACATGCAACTGGACCCTTCGGGATCGCTGTTTCCGAGAATCCCTAAACATAGCCCTAGCCGGCATCGAAGATGACTGAAAAATCAGGCCCCAGGAAATGCGTTACGAGCCCTTTTCGCCCATCCAAAAGTGCCCCCAAAGGAAGGCTTTGTGTACAAGTGAACTCCCCAGGGGAGCCTTTACGCAGCCCCACATGCAACTGGACCCTCCGGGTTCAATTTTTCCGAGCAACCCTAAACATATCACTAGCCGGCATGGGAGAAGACTGAAAACCCGGGCCCCAGAAAACGCGTTGCAAGCCCCTTTGGACCATCCAAAAGTGTCACCAAAGGAAGGCTTTGGGTACAAGAGAACTCCCCAGGGGAGCCTTTACGCAGCCCCACATGCAACTGGACCCTCCGGGTTCGCTGTTTCCGAGCATCCCTAAACATAGCTCTAGCCGGCATCGATGACGACTGAAAAATCAGGCCCCAGGAAATGCGTTCCGAGGCCTTTTCGCCCATCCAAATGTGCCACCAAAGGAAGGCTTTGGATACAAGTGAACTCCCCAGGGGAGCCTTTACGCAGCCCCACATGCAACTGGACCCTCCGGGTTCGATTTTTCCGAGCAATCCTAAATATATCCCTAGCCGGCTTGGGAGAAGACTGAAAACCCGGGCCCTAGAAAACGCGTTGCAAGCCCCTTTGGACCATCCAAAAGTGTCACCAAAGGAAGGCTTTGGGTACAAGAGAACTCCCCAGGGGAGCCTTTACGCAGCTTCACATGCAACTGCAACCTCCGGGTTCGCTGTTCATGAGCAAACCTAAACGTAGCCCTAGCCGTCATCGGAGACGACTGAAAAATCAGGCCCCAGGAAATACGTTGCGAGCCCCTTTGGACCATCCAAAAGTGTCCGCAAAGGAAGGCTTTGGGTACAAGTGATCTCCCCAGGGGAGCCTTTACGCAGCCCCACATGCAACTGGACCCTCCGGGTTCGCTGTTACCGAGCATCCCTAAACATATTCCTAGACGGCATCGGAGACGAGTGAAAAATCAGGCCCCAGGAAATGCATTGCGAGCCCTTTTTCCCCATCCAAAAGTGCCCCCAAAGGAAGGCTTTGGGTACAAGTGAACTCCCCAGGGGAGCCTTTACGCAGCCCCACATGCAACTGGACACTCCGGGTTCGATTTTTCCGGGTAAACCTAAATATATCACTAGCCGGCATGGGAGAAGACTGAAAACCCGGGCCCCAGAAAACGCGTTGCAAGCCCCTTTGGACCATCCAAATGTATCACCAAAGGAAGGCTTTGGGTACAAGTGAACTCCCAGGGGAGCCTTAACGCAGCCCCACATGCAACTGGACCCTCCAAGTTCGCGGTTCCTAAGCAAACCTAAACATAGCCCTAGCCGTCATCGGAGACAAGTGAAAAATCAGGTCCCAGGAAATGCGTTGCGAGCCCCTTCGGACCATCCAAAAGTGCCCCCAAAAAAAGGCTTTGGGTACAAGTGAACTCCCCAGGGGAGCCTTTACGCAGCCCCACATGCAACTGGACCCTTCGGGATCGCTGTTCCTGAGCAAACCTAAACGTAGCCCTAGCCGTCATCGGAGATGAGTGAAAAATCAGGCCCCAGGAAATGCGTTCCAAGGCCCTTTTCGCCCATCCAAAAGTGCCCCCAAAGGAAGGCTTGGGGTACAAGTGAACTCCCCAGGGGAGCCTTTACGCAGCCCCACATGCAACTGGACCCTCCGGGTTCGCTGTTTCCGAGCATCCCTAAACATAGCCCTAGCCAGCATCGATGACGACTGAAAAATCAGGCCCCAGGAAATGCGTTGCGAGCCCTTTTTGCCCATCCAAAAGTGCCCCCAAAGGAAGGCTTTGGGTACAAGTGAACTCCCCAGGGGAGCCTTTACGCAGCTCCACATGCAACTGGACCCTCCGGGTTCGCTGTTTCCGAGCATCCCTAAACATAGCCCTAGCCGGCATCGAAGATGACTGAAAAATCACGCCCCAGGAAATGCGTTCCGAGCCCTTTTCGCCCATCCAAAAGTGCCCCCAAAGGAAGGCTTTGGTTACAAGTGAACTCCCCAGGGGAGCCTTTACGCAGCTCCACATGCAACTGGATCCTCCGGGTTCGCTGTTTCCGAGCATCTCTAAACATAGCCCTAGCCGGCATCGATGACGACTGAAAACTCAGGCCCCAGGAAATGCGTTACGAGCCCTTTACGCCCATCCAAAAGTGCCCCCAAAGGAAGGCTTTGGGTACAAGTGAACTCCCCAGGGGAGCCTTTACGCAGCCCCACATGCAACTGGACCCTCCGGGTTCGCTGTTCATGAGCAAACCTAAACGTAGCCCTAGCCGTCATCGGAGACAAGTGAAAAATCAGGCCCCAGGAAATGCGTTGCGAGCCCCTTTGGACCATCCAAAAGTGCCCCCAAAGAAAGGCTTTGGGTACAAGTGAACTCCCCAGGGGAGCCTTTACGCAGCCCCACATGCAACTGGACCCTCCGGGTTCGATTTCTCCGGGTAAACCTAAATATATCACTAGCCGGCATGGGAGAAGACTGAAAACCCGGGCCCCAGAAAACGCGTTGCAAGCCCCTTTGGACCATCCAAAAGTGTCACCAAAGGAAGGCTTTGGGTACAAGAGAACTCCCCAGGGGAGCCTTTACGCAGCCGCACATGCAACTGGACCCTCCAGGTTCGCTGTTTCTGAGCAAACCTAAACTTAGCCCTAGCCGTCATCGGAGACGAGTGAAAAATCAGGCCCCAGGAAATGCATTGTAAGCCCCTTTGGACCATCCAAAAGTGCCCGCAAAGGAAGGCTTTGGGTACAAGTGAACTCCCCAGGGGAGCCTTTACGCAGCCCCACATGCAACTGGACCCTCCGGGTTCGCTGTTTCTGAGCATCCCTAAACATAGTCCTAGACGGCATCGAAGACGAATGAAAAATCAGGCCCCAGGAAGTGCGTTGCAAGCCCTTTTCGCCCATCCAAAAGTGCCCCCAAAGGAAGGCTTTGGGTACAAGCGAACTCCCCAGGGGAGCCTTTACGCAGCCCCACATGCAACTGGACTCTCCGGGTTCGCTGTTTCCGAGCATCCCTAAACATAGCCCTAGCCAGCATCGAAGACGACTGCAAAATCAGGCCCCAGGAAATGCGTTACGAGCCCTTTTCGCCCATCCAAATGTGCCCCCAAAGGAAGGCTTTGGATACAAGTGAACTCCCCAGGGGAGCCTTTACGTAGCCCGACATGCAACTGTACCCTCCGGGTTCGATGTTTCCGAGCATCCCTAAACATAGCCCTAGCCGGCATCGAAGTCGACTGAAAAATCAGACCCCAGGAAATGCGTTGCGAGCCCTTTTCGCCAAATCAAAAGTGCCCCCAAAGGAAGGCTTTGGGTACAAGTGAACTCCCCAGGGGAGCCTTTACGCAGCCCCACATGCAACTGGACACTCCGGGTTCGATTTTTCCGGGTAAACCTAAATATATCACTAGCCGTCATGGGAGAAGACTGAAAACCCGGGCCCCAGAAAACGCGTTGAAAGCCCCTTTGGACCATCCAAATGTATCACCAAAGGAAGGCTTTGGGTACAAGTGAAATCCCAGGGGAGCCTTAACGCAGCCCCACATGCAACTGGACCCTCCGGGTTCGCGGTTCCTAAGCAAACCTAAACATAGCCCTAGCCGTCATCGGAGACAAGTGAAAAATCAGGCCCCAGGAAATGCGTTGCGAGCCCCTTCGGACCATCCAAAAGTTCCCCCAAAGGAAGGCTTTGGGTACAAGTGAACTCCCCAGGGGAGCCTTTACGCAGCCCCACATGCAACTCGACCCTCCGGGTTCGCTGTTCCTGAGCAAACCTAAACGTAGCCCGAGCCGTCATCGGAGATGAGTGAAAAATCAGGCCCCAGGAAATGCGTTCCAAGGCCCTTTTCGCCCATCCAAAAGTGCCCCCAAAGGAAGGCTTTGGGTACAAGTGAACTCCCCAGGGGAGCCTTTACGCAGCCCCACATGCAACTGTACCCTCCTGGTTCGATGTTTCCGAGCATCCCTAAACATAGCCCTATTCGGCATCGAAGTCGACTGAAAAATCAGACCCCAGGAAATGCGTTGCGAGCCCTTTTCGCCCATCCAAAAGTGCCCCCAAAGGAAGGCTTTGGGTACAAGTGAACTCCCCAGGGGAGCCTTTACGCAGCCCCACATGCAACTGTACCCTCCGGGTTCGATGTTTCCGAGCATCCCTAAACATAGCCCTATTCGGCATCGAAGTCGACTGAAAAATCAGACCCCAGGAAATGCGTTGCGAGCCCTTTTTGCCCATCCAAAAGTGCCCCCAGAGGAAGGCTTTGGGTACAAGAGAACTCCCCAGGGGAGCCTTTACGCAGCCCCACATGCAACTGGACCCTCCGGGTTCGCTGTTCCTGAGCAAACCTAAACATAGCCCTAGCCGTCATCGGAGACAAGTGAAAAATCAGGCCCCAGGAAATGCTTTGCGAGGCCCTTCGGACCAACATAAAGTGCCCCCAAAGGAAGGCTTTGGGTACAAGTGAACTCCCCAGGGGAGCCTTTACGCAGCCCCACATGCAACTGGACCCTCCGGGTTCGCTGTTCCTGAGCAAACCTAAACATAGCCCTAGCCGTCATCGGAGTGAAGTGAAAAATCAGGCCCCAGGAAATGCATTGCAAGCCCTTTCGGACCATCCAAAAGTGCCCCCAAAGGAAGGCTTTGGGTACAAGTGAACTCCCCAGGGTAGCCTTTACGCAGCCCCACATGCAACTGGACCCTCCGGGTTCGCTGTTCCTGAGCAAACCTAAACGTAGCCCTAGCCGTCATTTGAGACGAGTGAAAAATCAGGCCATAGGAAATGCGTTCCGAGCCCTTTTCGCCCATCCAAAAGTGCCCCCAAAGAAAGGCTTTCGGTACAAGTGAACTCCCCAGGGGAGCCTTTACGCAGCCCCACATGTACTGGACCCTCCGGGTTCGCTGTTCCTAAGTCAACCTAAACATAGCCCAAGCCGTCATCGGACACAAGTGAAAATTCAGGCCCCAGGAAATGCGTTGGAAGCCCCTTCGGACCATCCAAAATTTCCCCCAAAGGAAGGCTTTGGGTACAAGTGAACTCCCCAGGGGAGCCTTTACGCAGCCCCACATGCAACTGTACCCTTCGGGATCGCTGTTTCCGAGCATCCCTAAACATAGCCCTAGACGGCATCGATGACGACTGAAAAATCAGGCACCAGGAAATGCGTTACGAGTCCTTTTCGCCCATCCAAAATGCCCCCAAAGGAAGGCTTTGGGTACAAGCGAACTCCCCAGGGGAGCCTTTACGCAGCCCCACATGCATCTGGACCCTTCGGGTTCGCTGTTTCCGAGCATCCCTAAACATAGCCCTAGCCGGCATCGAAGACGAATGAAAAATCAGGCCCCAGGAAATGCGTTGCGAGCCCTTTTCGTATATCCAAAAGTGCCCCCAAAGGAAGGCTTTGGTTACAAGAGAACTCCCCAGGGAAGCCTTTACGCAGCCCCACATGCAACTGGACCCTCCAGGTTCGCTGTTTCCGAGCATCCCTAAACATATCCCTAGCCGGCATCGATGACGACTGAAAAATCAGGCCCCAGGAAATGCGTTGCGAGCCCTTTATGCCCATCCAAAAGTGCCCCCAAAGGAAGGCTTTGGGTACAAGTGAACTCCCCAGGGGAGACTTTACGCAGCCCCACATGCAACTGGACCCTTCGGGTTCGCAGTTTCCGAGCATCCCTAAACATAGCCCTAGCCGGCATTGATGACGACTGAAAAATATGAGCCCCAGGAAATGCGTTGCGAGCCCCTTTGGACCATCCAAAAGTGCCCCCAAAGGAAGGCTTTGGGTACAAGTGATCTCCCCAGGGGAGCCTTAACGCAGCCCCACATGCAACTGGATCCTCCGGGTTCGCTGTTTCCGAGCATCCCTAAACATAGCCCTAGACGGCATTGATGACGACTGAAAAATCAGGCCCCAGGAAATGCGATACGAGCCCTTTTCGCCCATCCAAAAGTGCCCCCAAAGAAAGGCTTTGGTTACAAGTGAACTCCCCAGGGGAGCCTTTACGCAGCCCCACATGCAACTGGACCCTTCGGGATCGCTGTTTCCGAGCATCCCTAAACATAGCCCTAGCCGGCATCGATGACGACTGAAAAATCAGGCACCAGGAAATGCGTTACGAGCCCTTTTCGCCCATCCAAAAGTGCCCCCAAAGGAAGGCTTTGGGTACAAGTGAACTCCCCAGGGGAGCCTTTACGCAGCCCCACATGCATCTGGACCCTTCGGGTTCGCTGTTTCCGAGCATCCCTAAACATAGCCCTAGCCGGCATCGAAGACGAATGAAAAATCAGGCCCCAGGAAATGCGTTGCGAGCCCTTTTCGTCCATCCAAAAGTGCCCCCAAAGGAAGGCTTTGGGTACAAGTGAACTCCCCAGGGGAGCCTTTACGCAGCCCCACATGCAACTGGACCCTTCGGGATCGCTGTTTCCGAGAATCCCTAAACATAGCCCTAGCCGGCATCGAAGATGACTGAAAAATCAGGCCCCAGGAAATGCGTTGCGAGCCCCTTTGGACCATCCAAAAGTGCCCCCAAAGAAAGGCTTTGGATACAAGTGAACTCCCCAGGGGAGCCTTTACGCAGCCCCACATGCAACTGGACCCTCCGGGTTCAATTTTTCCGAGCAACCCTAAATAAATCCCTAGCCGGCTTGGGAGAAGTATGAAAAGCCGGGCCCCAGAAAACGCGTTGCAAGCCCCTTTGGACCATCCAAAAGTGTCACCAAAGGAAGGCTTTTGGTACAAGTGAACTCCCCAGGGGAGCCTTTACACAGCCCCACATGCAACTGGACCCTCCGGGTTCGCTGTTTCCGAGCATCCCTAAACATAGACCTAAATGGCATCGAAGACGAGTGAAAAATCAGGCCCCAGGAAGTGCGTTGCGAGCCCTTTTTGCCCAACCAAAAGTGTCACCAAAGGAAGGCTTTGGGTACAAGTGAACTCCCCAGGGGAGCCTTTACGCAGCCCCACATGCAACTGGACCCTCCATGTTCGCTGTTCCTGAGCAAACCTAAACGTAGCCCTAGCCGTCTTCGGAGACGAGTGAAAAATCAGGCCCCAGGAAATGCGTTGCGAGCCCTTTTCGCCCATCCAAAACTGTCACCAAAGGAAGGCTTTGGGTACAAGAGAACTCCCCAGGGGAGCCTTTACGCAGCCCCACATGCAACTGGACCCTCCGGGTTCGCAGTTTCCGAGCATCCCTAAACATAGCCCTAGCCGGCATTGATGACGACTGAAAAATATGAGCCCCAGGAAATGCGTTGCGAGCCCCTTTGGACCATCCAAAAGTGCCCCCAAAGGAAGGCTTTGGGTACAAGTGATCTCCCCAGGGGAGCCTTAACGCAGCCCCACATGTACTGGACCCTCCGGGATCGCTGTTCCTGAGCAAACCTAAACGTAGACCTAGCCGTCATCGGAGATGAGTGAAAAATCAGGCCCCAGGAAATGCGTTGCGAGCCCTTTTCGCCCATCCAAAAGTGCCCCCAAAGGAAGGCCTTGGGTACAAGTGAACTCCCCAGGGGAGCCTTTACGCAGCCCCACATGCAACTGGACCCTCCGGGTTCGCTGTTTCCGAGCATCCCTAAACATAGCCCTAGCCGGCATCGGAGACGAGTGAAAAATCAGGCCCCAGAAAATGCGTTGCCAGCCCTTTTCGCCCATCCAAAAGTGCCCCCAAAGACAGGCTTTGGTTACAAGTGAACTCCCCAGGGGAGCCTTTACGCAGCCCCACATGCAACTGGTCCCTTCGGGATCGCTGTTTCCGAGCATCCCTAAACATAGCCCTAGACGGCATCGATGATGACTGAAAAATCAGGCCCCAGGAAATGCGTTGCGAGCCCCTTTGGACCATCCAAAAGTGCCCGCAAAGGAAGGCTTTGGGTACAAGTGAACTCCCCAGGGGAGCCTTTACGCAGCCCCACATGCAACTGGACCCTCCGGGTTCGCTGTTCCTGAGCAAACCTAAACGTAGCCCTAGCCGTCATCGGAGACGAGTGAAAAATCAGGCCCCAGGAAATGCGTTGCGAGCCCTTTTTGCCCATCCAAAAGTGCCCCCAAAGGAAGGCTTTGGGTACAAGTGAACTCCCCAGGGGAGACTTTACGCAGCCCCACATGCAACTGGACCCTTCGGGTTCGCAGTTTCCGAGTATCCCTAAACATAGCCCTAGCCGGCATTGATGACGACTGAAAAATATGAGCTCCAGGAAATGCGTTGCGAGCCCCTTTGGACCATCCAAAAGTGCCCCCAAAGGAAGGCTTTGGTTACAAGTGAACTCCCCAGGGGAGCCTTTACGCAGCCACACATGCAACTGGACCCTCCGGGTTCGCTGTTTCCGAGCATCCCTAAACATAGCCCTAGACGGCATCGATGACGACTGAAAAATCAGGCACCAGGAAATGCGTTACGAGCCCTTTTCGCCCATCCAAAAGTGCCCCCAAATGAAGGCTTTGGGTACAAGTGAACTCCCCAGGGGAGCCTTTACGCAGCCCCACATGCATCTGGACCCTTCGGGTTCGCTGTTTCCGAGCATCCCTAAACATAGCCCTAGCCGGCATCGAAGACGAATGAAAAATCAGGCCCCAGGAAATGCGTTGCGAGCCCTTTTCGTCCATCCAAAAGTGCCCCCAAAGGAAGGCTTTGGGTACAAGTGAACTCCCCAGGGGAGCCTTTACGCAGCCCCACATGCAACTGGACCCTCCGGGTTCGCTGTTTCCGAGCATCCCTTAACATATCCCTAGCCGGCATCGATGACCACTGAAAAATCAGGCCCCAGGAAATGCGTTGTGAGCCCCTTTGGACCATCCAAAAGTGCCCCCAAAGGAAGGCTTTGGGTACAAGTGAACTCCCCAGGGGAGCCTTTACGCAGCCCCACATGCAACTGGACCCTCCGGGTTCAATTTTTCCGAGCAATCCTTAATATATCCCTAGCCGGCTTGGGAGAAGACTGAAAACCCAGGCCCCAGAAAACGCGTTGCAAGCCCCTTTGGACCATCCAAAAGTGCCCCCAAAAGAAGGCTTTGGGTACAAGTGATCTCCCCAGGGGAGCCTTAACGCAGCCCCACATGCAACTGGATCCTCCGGGTTCGCTGTTTCCGAGCATCCCTAAACGTAGCCCTAGCCGTCATGAGAGACCACTGAAAAATCAGGCCCCAGGAAATGCGTTGCTAGCACTTTTTGCCCATCCAAAAGTGCCCCCAAAGGAAGGATTTGGGTACAAGTGAACTCCCCAGGGGAGCCTTTACGCAGCCCCACATGCAACTGGACCCTCGGCGTTCGCTGTTCCTGAGCAAACCTAAACGTAGCCCTAGCCGTCATCGGAGACAAGTGAAAAACCAGGCCCCAGGAAATGCGTTGCGAGCCCCTTCGGACCATCCAAAAGTGCCCCCAAAGGAAGGCTTTGGGTACAAGTGAACTCCCCAGGGGAGCCTTTACGCAGCCCCACATGCAACTGGACCCTCGGGGTTCGCTGTTCCTGAGCAAGCCTAAACGTAGCCCTAGCCGTCATCGGAGACAAGTGAAAAATCAGGCCCCAGGAAATGCGTTGCGAGCCCCTTTGGACCATCCAAAAGTGCCCCCAAAGGAAGGCTTTGGGTACAAGTGAACTCCCCAGGGGAGCCTTTACGCAGCCCCACATGCAACTGGACCCTCCGGGTTCAATTTTTCCGAGCAGCCCTAAATATATCACTAGCCGGCATGGGAGAAGACTGAAAACCCGGGCCCCAGAAAACGCGTTGCAAGACCCTTTGGACCATCCAAAAGTGTCACCAAAGGAAGGCTTTGGGTACAAGAGAACTCCCCAGGGGAGCCTTTACGCAGCCGCACATACAACTGGACCCTCTGGGTTCTCTGTTCATGAGCAATCCTAAACGTAGCCCTAGCTGTCATCGGAGACGAGTGAAAAATCAGGCCCCAGGAAGTGCGTTGCGAGCCCTTTTTGCCCATCCAAAACTGTCACCAGAGGAAGGCTTTGGGTACAAGTGAACTCCCCAGGGGAGCCTTTACGCAGCCCCACATGCAACTGGACCCTCCATGTTCGCTGTTCCTGAGCAAACCTAAACGTAGCCCTAGCCGTCTTGGGAGACGAGTGAAAAATCAGGCCCCAGGAAATGCGTTGCGAGCCCTTTTCGCCCATCCAAAACTGTCACCAAAGGAAGGCTTTGGGTACAAGAGAACTCCCCAGGGGAGCCTTTACGCAGCCCCACATGCAACTGGACCCTCCGGGTTCGATGTTTCCGAGCAAACCTAAACGTAGCCCTAGCCGTCATCGGAGACGACTGAAAAATCAGGCCCCAGGAAATGCGTTGCGAGCCCCTTTGGACCATCCAAAAGTGCCCGCAAAGGAAGGCTTTGGGTACAAGTGATCTCCCCAGGGGAGCCTTAACGACGCCCCACATGTACTGGACCCTCCGGGTTCGCTGTTCCTAAGCCAACCTAAACATAGCCCTAGCCGTCATCGGAGACAAGTGAAAAATCAGGCCCCAGGAAATGCGTTGGAAGCCCCTTCGGACCATCCAAAAGTTCCCCCAAAGGAAGGCTTTGGGTACAAGTGAACTCCCCAGGGGAGCCTTTACGCAGCCCCACATGCAACTGTACCCTTCGGGATCGCTGTTTCCGAGCATCCCTAAACATATCCCTAGCCGGCATCGATGACGACTGAAAAATCAGGCACCAGGAAATGCGTTACGAGCCCTTTTCGCCCATCCAAAAGTGCCCCCAAAGGAAGGCTTTGGGTACAAGTGAACTCCCCAGGGGAGCCTTTACGCAGCCCCACATGCATCTGGACCCTTCGGGTTCGCTGTTTCCGAGCATCCCTAAACATAGCCCTAGCCGGCATCGAAGACGAATGAAAAATCAGGCCCCAGGAAATG
This sequence comes from Anas acuta, assembly GCF_963932015.1. Lineage (NCBI taxonomy): Eukaryota > Metazoa > Chordata > Aves > Anseriformes > Anatidae > Anas > Anas acuta. Next base: position 207,942 of record NW_027076104.1, read on the forward strand.
CGTTGCGAGCCCTTTTCGTCCATCCAAAAGTGCCCCCAAAGGAAGGCTTTGGTTACAAGAGAACTCCCCAGGGAAGCCTTTACGCAGCCCCACATGCAACTGGACCCTCCGGGTTCGCTGTTTCCGAGCATCCCTAAACATATCCCTAGCCGGCATCGATGACGACTGAAAAATCAGGCCCCAGGAAATGCGTTGCAAGCCCCTTAGGACCATCCAAAAGTGCCCCCAAAGGAAGGCTTTGGGTACAAGTGAACTCCCCAGGGGAGACTTTACGCAGCCCCACATGCAACTGGACCCTTCGGGTTCGCAGTTTCCGAGCATCCCTAAACATAGCCCTAGCCGGCATTGATGACGACTGAAAAATATGAGCCCCAGGAAATGCGTTGCGAGCCCCTTTGGACCATCCAAAAGTGCCCCCAAAGGAAGGCTTTGGGTACAAGTGATCTCCCCAGGGGAGCCTTAACGCAGCCCCACATGCAACTGGATCCTCCGGGTTCGCTGTTTCCGAGCATCCCTAAACATAGCCCTAGACGGCATTGATGACGACTGAAAAATCAGGCCCCAGGAAATGCGATACGAGCCCTTTTCGCCCATCCAAAAGTGCCCCCAAAGAAAGGCTTTGGTTACAAGTGAACTCCCCAGGGGAGCCTTTACGCAGCCCCACATGCAACTGGACCCTTCGGGATCGCTGTTTCCGAGCATCCCTAAACATAGCCCTAGCCGGCATCGATGACGACTGAAAAATCAGGCACCAGGAAATGCGTTACGAGCCCTTTTCGCCCATCCAAAAGTGCCCCCAAAGGAAGGCTTTGGGTACAAGTGAACTCCCCAGGGGAGCCTTTACGCAGCCCCACATGCATCTGGACCCTTCGGGTTCGCTGTTTCCGAGCATCCCTAAACATAGCCCTAGCCGGCATCGAAGACGAATGAAAAATCAGGCCCCAGGAAATGCGTTGCGAGCCCTTTTCGTCCATCCAAAAGTGCCCCCAAAGGAAGGCTTTGGGTACAAGTGAACTCCCCAGGGGAGCCTTTACGCAGCCCCACATGCAACTGGACCCTCCGGGTTCGCTGTTTCCGAGCATCCCTAAACATATCCCTAGCCGGCATCGATGACCACTGAAAAATCAGGCCCCAGGAAATGCGTTGTGAGCCCCTTTGGACCATCCAAAAGTGCCCCCAAAGGAAGGCTTTGGGTACAAGTGAACTCCCCAGGGGAGCCTTTACGCAGCCCCACATGCAACTGGACCCTTCGGGATCGCTGTTTCCGAGCATCACTAAACATATCCCTAGCCGGCATCGAAGATGACTGAAAAATCAGGCCCCAGGAAATGCGTTGCGAGCCCCTTTGGACCATCCAAAAGTGCCCACAAAGGAAGGCTTTGGATACAAGTGAACTCCCCAGGGGAGCCTTTACGCAGCCCCACATGCAACTGGACCCTCCGGGTTCAATTTTTCCGAGCAACCCTAAATATATCCCTAGCCGGCTTGGGAGAAGTATGAAAAGCCGGGCCCCAGAAAACGCGTTGCAAGCCCCTTTGGACCATCCAAAAGTGTCACCAAAGGAAGGCTTTTGGTACAAGTGAACTCCCCAGGGGAGCCTTTACACAGCCCCACATGCAACTGGACCCTCCGGGTTCGCTGTTTCCGAGCATCCCTAAACATAGCCCTAACCGGCATCGAAGACGAGTGAAAAATCAGGCCCCAGGAAGTGCGTTGCGAGCCCTTTTTGCCCATCCAAAAGTGTCACCAAAGGAAGGCTTTGGGTACAAGTGAACTCCCCAGGCGAGCCTTTACGCAGCCCCACATGCAACTGGACCCTCCATGTTCGCTGTTCCTGAGCAAACCTAAACGTAGCCCTAGCCGGCATTGATGACGACTGAAAAATATGAGCCCCAGGAAATGCGTTGCGAGCCCCTTTGGACCATCCAAAAGTGCCCCCAAAGGAAGGCTTTGGGTACAAGTGATCTCCCCAGGGGAGCCTTAACGCAGCCCCACATGTACTGGACCCTCCGGGTTCGCTGTTCCTAAGCCAACCTAAACATAGCCCTAGCCGTCATCGGAGACAAGTGAAAAATCAGGCCCCAGGAAATGCGTTGGAAGCCCCTTCGGACCATCCAAAAGTTCCCCCAAAGGAAGGCTTTGGGTACAAGTGAACTCCCCAGGGGAGCCTTTACGCAGCCCCACATGCAACTGGACCCTCCGGGATCGCTGTTCCTGAGCAAACCTAAACGTAGCCCTAGCCGTCATCGGAGATGAGTGAAAAATCAGGCCCCAGGAAATGCGTTGCGAGCCCTTTTCGCCCATCCAAAAGTGCCCCCAAAGGAAGGCCTTGGGTACAAGTGAACTCCCCAGGGGAGCCTTTACGCAGCCCCACATGCAACTGGACCCTCCGGGTTCGCTGTTTCCGAGCATCCCTAAACATAGCCCTAGCCGGCATCGGAGACGAGTGAAAAATCAGGCCCCAGAAAATGCGTTGCGAGCCCTATTCGCCCATCCAAAAGTGCCCCCAAAGAAAGGCTTTGGTTACAAGTGAACTCCCCAGGGGAGCCTTTACGCAGCCCCACATGCAACTGGACCCTTCGGGATCGCTGTTTCCGAGCATCCCTAAACATATCCCTAGCCGGCATCGATGACGACTGAAAAATCAGGCCCCAGGAAATGCGTTGCGAGCCCCTTTGGACCATCCAAAAGTGCCCGCAAAGGAAGGCTTTGGGTACAAGTGAACTCCCCAGGGGAGCCTTTACGCAGCCCCACATGCAACTGGACCCTCCGGGTTCGCTGTTCCTGAGCAAACCTAAACGTAGCCCTAGCCGTCATCGGAGACGAGTGAAAAATCAGGCCCCAGGAAATGCGTTGCGAGCCCTTTTCGCCCATCCAAATGTGCCCCCAAAGGAAGGCTTTGGGTACAAGAGAACTCCCCAGGGGAGTCTTTACGCAGCCCCACATGCAACTGGACCCTCCGGGTTCGCTGTTTCCGAGCATCCCTAAACATAGCCCTAGACGGCATTTATGACGACTGAAAAATCAGGCCCCAGGAAATGCGTTGCGAGCCCTTTTCGCCCATCCAAAAGTGCCCCCAAAGAAAGGCTTTGGTTACAAGTGAACTCCCCAGGGGAGCCTTTACGCAGCCACACATGCAACTGGACCCTTCGGGATCGCTGTTTCCGAGCATCCCTAAACATAGCCCTAGCCGGCATCGATGACGACTGAAAAATCAGGCACCAGGAAATGCGTTACGAGCCCTTTTCGCCCATCCAAAAGTGCCCCCAAAGGAAGGCTTTGGGTACAAGTGAACTCCCCAGGGGAGCCTTTACGCAGCCCCACATGCATCTGGACCCTTCGGGTTCGCTGTTTCCGAGCATCCCTAAACATAGCCCTAGCCGGCATCGAAGACGAATGAAAAATCAGGCCCCAGGAAATGCGTTGCGAGCCCTTTTCGTCCATCCAAAAGTGCCCCCAAAGGAAGGCTTTGGGTACAAGTGAACTCCCCAGGGGAGCCTTTACGCAGCCCCACATGCAACTGGACCCTCCGGGTTCGCTGTTTCCGAGCATCCCTAAACATATCCCTAGCCGGCATCGATGACCACTGAAAAATCAGGCCCCAGGAAATGCGTTGTGAGCCCCTTTGGACCATCCAAAAGTGCCCCCAAAGGAAGGCTTTGGGTACAAGTGAACTCCCCAGGGGAGCCTTTACGCAGCCCCACATGCAACTGGACCCTTCGGGATCGCTGTTTCCGAGCATCCCTAAACATAGCCCAAGCCGGCATCGAAGATGACTGAAAAATCAGGCCCCAGGAAATGCGTTGCGAGCCCCTTTGGACCATCCAAAAGTGCCCCCAAAGGAAGGCTTTGGATACAAGTGAACTCCCCAGGGGAGCCTTTACACAGCCCCACATGCAACTGGACCCTCCGGGTTCGCTGTTTCCGAGCATCCCTAAACATAGACCTAACCGGCATCGAAGACGAGTGAAAAATCAGGCCCCAGGAAGTGCGTTACGAGCCCTTTTTGCCCATCCAAAAGTGTCACCAAAGGAAGGCTTTGGGTACAAGTGAACTCCCCAGGGGAGCCTTTACGCAGCCCCACATGCAACTGGACCCTCCATGTTCGCTGTTCCTGAGCAAACATAAACGTAGCCCTAGCCGTCTTCGGAGACGAGTGAAAAATCAGGCCCCAGGAAATGCGTTGGAAGCCCCTTCGGACCATCCAAAACTGTCACCAAAGGAAGGCTTTGGGTACAAGAGAACTCCCCAGGGGAGCCTTTACGCAGCCCCACATGCAACTGGACCCTCCGGGTTCGCAGTTACCGAGCATCCCTAAACATAGCCCTAGCCGGCATTGATGACGACTGAAAAATATGAGCCCCAGGAAATGCGTTGCGAGCCCCTTTGGACCATCCAAAAGTGCCCCCAAAGGAAGGCTTTGGGTACAAGTGATCTCCCCAGGGGAGCCTTAACGCAGCCCCACATGTACTGGACCCTCCGGGTTCGCTGTTCCTAAGCCAACCTAAACATAGCCCTAGCCGTCATCGGAGACAAGTGAAAAATCAGGCCCCAGGAAATGCGTTGGAAGCCCCTTTGGACCATCCAAAAGTTCCCCCAAAGGAAGGCTTTGGGTACAAGTGAACTCCCCAGGGGAGCCTTTACGCAGCCCCACATGCAACTGGACCCTCCGGGATCGCTGTTCCTGAGCAAACCTAAACGTAGCCCTAGCCGTCATCGGAGATGAGTGAAAAATCAGGCCCCAGGAAATGCGTTGCGAGCCCTTTTCGCCCATCCAAAAGTGCCCCCAAAGGAAGGCCTTGGGTACAAGTGAACTCCCCAGGGGAGCCTTTACGCAGCCCCACATGCAACTGGACCCTCCGGGTTCGCTGTTTCCGAGCATCCCTAAACATAGCCCTAGCCGGCATCGGAGACGAGTGAAAAATCAGGCCCCAGAAAATGCGTTGCGAGCCCTTTTTGCCCATCCAAAAGTGCCCCCAGAGGAAGGCTTTGGTTACAAGTGAACTCCCCAGGGGAGCCTTTACGCAGCCCCACATGCAACTGGACCCTTCGGGATCGCTGTTTCCGAGCATCCCTAAACATAGCCCTAGCCGGCACCGATGACGACTGAAAAATCAGGCACCAGGAAATGCGTTACGAGCCCTTTTCGCCCATCCAAAAGTGCCCCCAAAGGAAGGCTTTGGGTACAAGTGAACTCCCCAGGGGAGCCTTTACGCAGCCCCACATGCATCTGGACCCTTCGGGTTCGCTGTTTCCGAGCATCCCTAAACATAGCCCTAGCCGGCATCGAAGACGAATGAAAAATCAGGCCCCAGGAAATGCGTTGCGAGCCCTTTTCGTCCATCCAAAAGTGCCCCCAAAGGAAGGCTTTGGTTACAAGAGAACTCCCCAGGGGAGCCTTTACGCAGCCCCACATGCAACTGGACCCTCCGGGTTCGCTGTTTCCGAGCATCCCTAAACATATCCCTAGCCGGCATCGATGACGACTGAAAAATCAGGCCCCAGGAAATGCGTTGCGAGCCCCTTTGGACCATCCAAAAGTGCCCGCAAAGGAAGGCTTTGGGTACAAGTGAACTCCCCAGGGGAGCCTTTACGCAGCCCCACATGCAACTGGACCCTCCGGGTTCGCTGTTTCCGAGCATCCCTAAACATAGCACTAGCCGGCATCGATGACGACTGAAAAATCAGGCCCCAGGAAATGCGTTGCGAGCCCCTTTGGACCATCCAAAAGTGCCCCCAAAGGAAGGCTTTGGTTACAAGAGAACTCCCCAGGGAAGCCTTTACGCAGCCCCACATGCAACTGGACCCTCCGGGTTCGCTGTTTCCGAGTATCCCTAAACATAGCCCTAGCCGGCATTGATGACGACTGAAAAATATGAGCTCCAGGAAATGCGTTGCGAGCCCCTTTGGACCATCCAAAAGTGCCCCCAAAGGAAGGCTTTGGGTACAAGTGAACTCCCCAGGGGAGCCTTTACGCAGCCCCACATGCAACTGGACCCTCCGGGTTCAATTTTTCCGAGCAACCCTAAATATATCACTAGCCGTCATGGGAGAAGACTGAAAACCCGGGCCCCAGAAAACGCGTTGCAAGCCCCTTTGGACCATCCAAAAGTGTCACCAAAGGAAGGCTTTTGGTACAAGTGAACTCCCCAGGGGAGCCTTTACGCAGCCCCACATGCAACTGGACCCTCCGGGTTCTCTGTTCATGAGCAAAGCTAAACGTAGCCCTAGTCGTCATTGGAGACGACTGAAAAATCAGGCCCCAGGAAATGCGTTGTAAGCCCCTTTGGACCATCCAAAAGTGCCCGCAAAGGAAGGCTTTGGTTACAAGTGATCTCCCCAGGGGAGCCTTTACGCAGCCCCACATGCAACTGGACCCTCGGGGTTCGCTGTTTCCGAGCATCCCTAAACATAGTCCTAGACGGCATCGAAGACGAATGAAAAATCAGGCCCCAGGAAGTGCGTTGCAAGCCCTTTTCGCCCATCTAAAAGTGCCCCCAAAGGAAAGCTTTGGGTACAAGTGAACTCCCCAGGGGAGCCTTTACGCAGCCCCACATGCAACTGGACCCTCCGGGTTCGCTGTTTCCGAGCATCCCTAAACATAGCTCTAGCCGGCATCGATGACGACTGAAAAATCAGGCCCCAGGAAATGCGTTCCGAGGCCTTTTCGCCCATCCAAATGTGCCACCAAAGGAAGGCTTTGGATACAAGTGAACTCCCCAGGGGAGCCTTTACGCAGCCCCACATGCAACTGGACCCTCCGGGTTCGATTTTTCCGAGCAATCCTAAATATATCCCTAGCCGGCTTGGGAGAAGACTGAAAACCCGGGCCCTAGAAAACGCGTTGCAAGCCCCTTTGGACCATCCAAAAGTGTCACCAAAGGAAGGCTTTGGGTACAAGAGAACTCCCCAGGGGAGCCTTTACGCAGGCCCACATGCAACTGGACCCTCCGGGTTCGATTTTTCCGAGCAACCCTAAATATATCACTAGCCGGCATGGGAGAAGACTGAAAACCCGGGCCCCAGAAAACGCATTGCAAGCCCCTTTGGACCATCCAAAAGTGTCACCAAAGGAAGGCTTTGGGTACAAGTTAACTCCCCAGGGGAGCCTTTACGCAGCCGCACATGCAACTGGACCCTCTAGGTTCTCTGTTCATGAGCAAACCTAAACGTAGCCCTAGCCGTCATCGGAGACGAGTGAAAAATCAGGCCCCAGGAAATGCGTTGTAAGCCCTTTTCGCCCATCCAAAAGTGCCCCCAAAGGAAGGATTTGGGTACAAGTGAACTCCCCAGGGGAGCATTTACGCAGCCCCACATGCAACTGGACCCTCCGGGTTCGCTGTTTCCGAGCATCCCTAAACATATCCCTAGCCGGCATCGATGACCACTGAAAAATCAGGCCCCAGGAAATGCGTTGTGAGCCCCTTTGGACCATCCAAAAGTGCCCCCAAAGGAAGGCTTTGGGTACAAGTGAACTCCCCAGGGGAGCCTTTACGCAGCCCCACATGCAACTGGACCCTCCGGGTTCAATTTTTCCGAGCAACCCTAAATATATCCCTAGCCGGCTTGGGAGAAGTATGAAAAGCCGGGCCCCAGAAAACGCGTTGCAAGCCCCTTTGGACCATCCAAAAGTGTCACCAAAGGAAGGCTTTTGGTACAAGTGAACTCCCCAGGGGAGCCTTTACACAGCCCCACATGCAACTGGACCCTCCGGGTTCGCTGTTTCCGAGCATCCCTAAACATAGACCTAACCAGCATCGAAGACGAGTGAAAAATCAGGCCCCAGGAAGTGCGTTGCGAGCCCTTTTTGCCCATCCAAAAGTGTCACCAAAGGAAGACTTTGGGTACAAGTGAACTCCCCAGGGGAGCCTTTACGCAGCCCCACATGCAACTGGACCCTCCATGTTCGCTGTTCCTGAGCAAACCTAAACGTAGCCCTAGCCGTCTTCGGAGACGAGTGAAAAATCAGGCCCCAGGAAATGCGTTGCGAGCCCTTTTCGCCCATCCAAAACTGTCACCAAAGGAAGGCTTTGGGTACAAGAGAACTCCCCAGGGGAGCCTTTACGCAGCCCCACATGCAACTGGACCCTCCGGGTTCGCAGTTTCCGAGCATCCCTAAACATAGCCCTAGCCGGCATTGATGACGACTGAAAAATATGAGCCCCAGGAAATGCGTTGCGAGCCCCTTTGGACCATCCAAAAGTGCCCCCAAAGGAAGGCTTTGGGTACAAGTGATCTCCCCAGGGGAGCCTTAACGCAGCCCCACATGTACTGGACCCTCCGGGTTCGCTGTTCCTAAGCCAACCTAAACATAGCCCTAGCCGTCATCGGAGACAAGTGAAAAATCAGGCCCCAGGAAATGCGTTGGAAGCCCCTTCGGACCATCCAAAAGTTCCCCAAAGGAAGGCTTTGGGTACAAGTGAACTCCCCAGGGGAGCCTTTACGCAGCCCCACATGCAACTGGACCCTTCGGGATCGCTGTTTCCGAGCATCCCTAAACATAGCCCTAGCCGGCATCGATGACGACTGAAAAATCAGGCACCAGGAAATGCGTTACGAGCCCTTTTCGCCCATCCAAAAGTGCCCCCAAAGGAAGGCTTTGGGTACAAGTGAACTCCCCAGGGGAGCCTTTACGCAGCCCCACATGCATCTGTACCCTTCGGGTTCGCTGTTTCCGAGCATCCCTAAACATAGCCCTAGCCGGCATCGAAGACGAATGAAAAATCAGGCCCCAGGAAATGCGTTGCGAGCCCTTTTCGTCCATCCAAAAGTGCCCCCAAAGGAAGGCTTTGGTTACAAGAGAACTCCCCAGGGAAGCCTTTACGCAGCCCCACATGCAACTGGACCCTCCGGGTTCGCTGTTTCCGAGCATCCCTAAACATATCCCTAGCCGGCATCGATGACGACTGAAAAATCAGGCCCCAGGAAATGCGTTGCGAGCCCCTTTGGACCATCCAAAAGTGCCCGCAAAGGAAGGCTTTGGGTACAAGTGAACTCCCCAGGGGAGCCTTTACGCAGCCCCACATGCAACTGGACCCTCCGGGTTCGCTGTTCCTGAGCAAACCTAAACGTAGCCCTAGCCGTCATCGGAGACGAGTGAAAAATCAGGCCCCAGGAAATGCGTTCCGAGGCCTTTTCGCCCATCCAAATGTGCCCCCAAAGGAAGGCTTTGGGTACAAGAGAACTCCCCAGGGGAGTCTTTACGCAGCCCCACATGCAACTGGACCCTCCGGGTTCGCTGTTTCGGAGCATCCCTAAACATAGCCCTAGACGGCATCAAAGACGACTGAAAAATCAGGCCCCAGGAAATGCGTTGCGAGCCCTTTTTGCCCATCCAAAAGTGCCCCCAAAGGAAGGCTTTGGGTAAAAGTGATCTCCCCAGGGGAGCCTTAACGCAGCCCCACATGCAACTGGATCCTCCGGGTTCGCTGTTTCCGAGCATCCCTAAACATAGCCCTAGACGGCATTGATGACGACTGAAAAATCAGGCCCCAGGAAATGCGTTGCGAGCCCTTTTCGCCCATCCAAAAGTGCCCCCAAAGAAAGGCTTTGGTTACAAGTGAACTCCCCAGGGGAGCCTTTACGCAGGCACACATGCAACTGGACCCTTCGGGATCGCTGTTTCCGAGCATCCCTAAACATAGCCCTAGCCGGCATCGAAGACGAATGAAAAATCAGGCACCAGGAAATGCGTTACGAGCCCTTTTCGCCCATCCAAAAGTACCCCCAAAGGAAGGCTTTGGGTACAAGTGAACTCCCCAGGGGAGCCTTTACGCAGCCCCACATGCATCTGGACCCTTCGGGTTCGCTGTTTCCGAGCATCCCTAAACATAGCCCTAGCCGGCATCGAAGACGAATGAAAAATCAGGCCCCAGGAAATGCGTTGCGAGCCCTTTTCGTCCATCCAAAAGTGCCCCCAAAGGAAGGCTTTGGATACAAGTGAACTCCCCAGGGGAGCCTTTACGCAGCCCCACATGCAACTGGACCCTCCGGGTTCAATTTTTCCGAACAATCCTTAATATATCCCTAGCCGGCTTGGGAGAAGACTGAAAACCCAGGCCCCAGAAAACGCGTTGCAAGCCCCTTTGGACCATCCAAAAGTGCCCCCAAAAGAAGGCTTTTGGTACAAGTGATCTCCCCAGGGGAGCCTTAACGCAGCCCCACATGCAACTGGATCCTCCGGGTTCGCTGTTTCCGAGCATCCCTAAACGTAGCCCTAGCCGGCATCGGAGACGAGTGAAAAATCAGGCCCCAGGAAATGCGTTCCGAGCCCTTTTCGCCCATCCAAAAGTGCCCCCAAAGAAAGGCTTTGGGTACAAGTGAACTCCCCAGGGGAGCCTTTACGCAGCCCCACATGCAACTGGACCCTTCGGGATCGCTGTTTCCGAGCATCCCTAAACATATCCCTAGCCGGCATCGAAGACGACTGAAAAATCACGCCCCAGGAAATGTGTTGCGAGCCCTTTTCGTCCATCCAAAAGTGCCCCCAAAGGAAGGCTTTGGGTACAAGTGAACTCCCCAGGGGAGCCTTTACGCAGCCCCACATGCAACTGGACCCTCCGGGTTCGCTGTTCCTGAGCAAACCTAAACGTAGCCCTAGCCGTCATCGGAGACGAGTGAAAAATCAGGCCCCAGGAAATGCGTTCCGAGCACTTTTCGCCCATCCAAATGTGCCCCCAAAGGAAGGCTTTGGGTACAAGAGAACTCCCCAGGGGAGTCTTTACGCAGCCCCACATGCAACTGGACCCTCCGGGTTCGCTGTTTCCGAGCATCCCTAAACATAGCCCTAGACGGCATCAAAGACGACTGCAAAATCAGGCCCCAGGAAATGCGTTGCGAGCCCTTTTTGCCCATCCAAAAGTGCCCCCAAAGGAAGGCTTTGGGTAAAAGTGATCTCCCCAGGGGAGCCTTAACGCAGCCCCACATGCAACTGGATCCTCCGGGTTCGCTGTTTCCGAGCATCCCTAAACATAGCCCTAGACGGCATTGATGACGACTGAAAAATCAGGCCCCAGGAAATGCGTTGCGAGCCCTTTTCGCCCATCCAAAAGTGCCCCCAAAGAAAGGCTTTGGTTACAAGTGAACTCCCCAGGGGAGCCTTTACGCAGCCACACATGCAACTGGACCCTTCGGGATCGCTGTTTCCGAGCATCCCTAAACATAGCCCTAGCCGGCATCGATGACGACTGAAAAATCAGGCACCAGGAAATGCGTTACGAGCCCTTTTCGCCCATCCAAAAGTGCCCCCAAAGGAAGGCTTTGGGTACAAGTGAACTCCCCAGGGGAGCCTTTACGCAGCCCCACATGCATCTGGACCCTTCGGGTTCGCTGTTTCCGAGCATCCCTAAACATAGCCCTAGCCGGCATCGAAGACGAATGAAAAATCAGGCCCCAGGAAATGCGTTGCGAGCCCTTTTCGTCCATCCAAAAGTGCCCCCAAAGGAAGGCTTTGGGTACAAGTGAACTCCCCAGGGGAGCCTTTACGCAGCCCCACATGCAACTGGACCCTCCGGGTTCAATTTTTCCGAGCAATCCTTAATATATCCCTAGCCGGCTTGGGAGAAGACTGAAAACCCAGGCCCCAGAAAACGCGTTGCAAGCCCCTTTGGACCATCCAAAAGTGCCCCCAAAAGAAGGCTTTGGGTACAAGTGATCTCCCCAGGGGAGCCTTAACGCAGCCCCACATGCAACTGGATCCTCCGGGTTCGCTGTTTCCGAGCATCCCTAAACGTAGCCCTAGCCGGCATCGGAGACGAGTGAAAAATCAGGCCCCAGGAAATGCGTTCCGAGCCCTTTTCGCCCATCCAAAAGTGCCCCCAAAGAAAGGCTTTGGGTACAAGTGAACTCCCCAGGGGAGCCTTTACGCAGCCCCACATGCAACTGGACCCTTCGGGATCGCTGTTTCCGAGCATCCCTAAACATATCCCTAGCCGGCATCGAAGACGACTGAAAAATCACGCCCCAGGAAATGTGTTGCGAGCCCTTTTCGTCCATCCAAAAGTGCCCCCAAAGGAAGGCTTTGGGTACAAGTGAACTCCCCAGGGGAGCCTTTACGCAGCCCCACATGCAACTGGACCCTCCGGGTTCGCTGTTCCTGAGCAAACCTAAACGTAGCCCTAGCCGTCATCGGAGACGAGTGAAAAATCAGGCCCCAGGAAATGCGTTCCGAGCACTTTTTGCCCATCCAAAAGTGTCACCAAAGGAAGACTTTGGGTACAAGAGAACTCCCCAGGGGAGTCTTTACGCAGCCCCACATGCAACTGGACCCTCCGGGTTCGCTGTTTCGGAGCATCCCTAAACATAGCCCTAGACGGCATCGAAGACGACTGAAAAATCAGGCCCCAGGAAATGCGTTGCGAGCCCTTTTCGCCCATCCAAAAGTGCCCGCAAAGGAAGGCTTTGGGTACAAGTGAACTCCCCAGGGGAGCCTTTACGCAGCCCCACATGCATCTGGACCCTCCGGGTTCGCTGTTTCCGAGCATCCCTAAACATAGCCCTAGACGGCATCGAAGACGAATGAAAAATCAGGCCCCAGGAAATGCGTTGCGAGCCCTTTTCGTCCATCCAAATGTGCCCCCAAAGAAAGACTTTGGGTACAAGAGAACTCCCCAGGGGAGCCTTTACGCAGCCCCACATGCAACTGGACCCTCCGGGTTCAATTTTTCCGAGCAACCCTAAATATATCACTAGCCGGCATGGGAGAAGACTGAAAACCCGGGCCCCAGAAAACGCGTTGCAAGCCCCTTTGGACCATCCAAAAGTGTCACCAAAGGAAGGCTTTTGGTACAAGTGAACTCCCCAGGGGAGCCTTTACGCAGCCCCACATGCAACTGGACCCTCCGGGTTCTCTGTTCATGAGCAAAGCTAAACGTAGCCCTAGCCGTCATTGGAGACGACTGAAAAATCAGGCCCCAGGAAATGCGTTGTAAGCCCCTTTGGACCATCCAAAAGTGCCCGCAAAGGAAAGCTTTGGTTACAAGTGATCTCCCCAGGGGAGCCTTTACGCAGCCCCACATGCAACTGGACCCTCGGGGTTCGCTGTTTCCGAGCATCCCTAAACATAGTCCTAGACGGCATCGAAGACGAATGAAAAATCAGGCCCCAGGAAGTGCGTTGCAAGCCCTTTTCGCCCATCCAAAAGTGCCCCCAAAGGAAGGCTTTGGGTACAAGTGAACTCCCCAGGGGAGCCTTTACGCAGCCCCACATGCAACTGGACCCTCCGGGTTCGCTGTTTCCGAGCATCCCTAAACATAGCTCTAGCCGGCATCGATGACGACTGAAAAATCAGGCCCCAGGAAATGCGTTCCGAGGCCTTTTCGCCCATCCAAATGTGCCACCAAAGGAAGGCTTTGGATACAAGTGAACTCCCCAGGGGAGCCTTTACGCAGCCCCACATGCAACTGGACCCTCCGGGTTCGATTTTTCCGAGCAATCCTAAATATATCCCTAGCCGGCTTGGGAGAAGACTGAAAACCCGGGCCCTAGAAAACGCGTTGCAAGCCCCTTTGGACCATCCAAAAGTGTCACCAAAGGAAGGCTTTGGGTACAAGAGAACTCCCCAGGGGAGCCTTTACGCAGCCCCACATGCAACTGCAACCTCCGGGTTCGCTGTTCATGAGCAAACCTAAACGTAGCCCTAGCCGTCATCGGAGACGACTGAAAAATCAGGCCCCAGGAAATACGTTGCGAGCCCCTTTGGACCATCCAAAAGTGCCCGCAAAGGAAGGCTTTGGTTACAAGTGATCTCCCCAGGGGAGCCTTTACGCAGCTCCAAATGCAACTGGACCCTCCGGGTTCGCTGTTACCGAGCATCCCTAAACATATTCCTAGACGGCATCGGAGACGAGTGAAAAATCAGGCCCCAGGAAATGCATTGCGAGCCCTTTTTCCCCATCCAAAAGTGCCCCCAAAGGAAGGCTTTGGGTACAAGTGAACTCCCCAGGGGAGCCTTTACGCAGCCCCACATGCAACTGGACCCTCCGGGTTCGCTGTTTCCGAGCATCCCTAAACATAGCCCTAGCCGGCATCGAAGTCGACTGAAAAATCAGACCCCAGGAAATGCGTTGCGAGCCCTTTTCGCCCATCCAAAAGTGCTCCCAAAGGAAGGCTTTGGGTACAAGTGAACTCCCCAGGGGAGCCTTTACGCAGCCCCACATGCAACTGGACCCTCCGGGTTCGATTTCTCCGGGTAAACCTAAATATATCACTAGCCGGCATGGGAGAAGACTGAAAACCCGGGCCCCAGAAAACGCGTTGCAAGCCCCTTTGGACCATCCAAAAGTATCACCAAAGGAAGGCTTTGGGTACAAGTGAACTCCCCAGGGGAGCCTTTACGCAGGCCCACATGCAACTGGACCCTCCGGGTTCGATTTTTCCGAGCAACCCTAAATATATCACTAGCCGGCATGGGAGAAGACTGAAAACCCGGGCCCCAGAAAACGCATTGCAAGCCCCTTTGGACCATCCAAAAGTGTCACCAAAGGAAGGCTTTGGTACAAGTTAACTCCCCAGGGGAGCCTTTACGCAGCCGCACATGCAACTGGACCCTCCAGGTTCTCTGTTCATGAGCAAACCTAAACGTAGCCCTAGCCGTCATCGGAGACGAGTGAAAAATCAGGCCCCAGGAAATGCGTTGTAAGCCCCTTTGGA